>NC_079149.1:101936723-102027992 GCF_945859685.1 Eupeodes corollae
ATATATTATTGTTAGTTTTTATGCAGAAGAAATTGGTTCGCTCTGAGTTTTCTGAAACATTCTTCTTTTTCCATCATCCAACTAAGATGAAACAGAAATTCTTCAAAATATTTTAAAACATCATTTAAGAAAATTTTCAAAGTATGGTAAAGGTATACTATGAAAAAATTACTAATAAACAATTTATTTCATTCCAGAAAAAAAGTAATTACTCTGTTTCTAATGGTCTTATCTCTTATCACCTTTTTCTTATTAAGTTTAAGATACTTCAGATTTAAATTGAAATTCTCTGAATGAAAAAATTTATCTTACGTAGTTAGATACTTTTGTTTTAAAACAGAAAATACCCATAACAAAAGAAATATTTGCACAAGGATCATATATAAAATATTGAATTATTTAAAGCACTTCGTAGAGTAAATATTGTACTGAGTTTTGAACAAAAGAGTTTCCTCGAAGCAAGATTCCTTTTTGAAAGCTTTTACTTATGTACATATCTTCACAATGTTTCAGATACCTTACTCCTATAATTATTTGAATTTTAATCACTCATCAACATAAAGCTCTTTTGAAGAAAGCCAATTCAATATTATACTTTATTTGACTTTCTCCTTTTATATACACTTAACCTCAATGAACTTCTATAAAACACCTGTAGTCTTATGACAGAAGGAGCCTACAGACCCAATCTTGGTCTAATACCAAAAAAACTTTATCCTAACATACTTTAACCTTCAGTAAAATAAGTATCAATTCACCTTGATTAAGAAAAGTTTTAAGTATAGATAACAAATGACCTTTCAGTATAGAGCATATACACAAATAGGTTCTTTCTATAAAAAAGGTCGGTCTTGAGAAAGTTCGAATTTTATGTGAAATTAGCTTAAAGTTAAAACAAAGAACACTCGACTTTTATTAAGTCGATTAGTTCATCTTCATTTCTATAAAGAACTATCCAATCATCCAACTTATTTTAACTTCGATTTCAAGGCTTCTATAAAAACACATACATGTATTCATATATGTATAAGGTATGTGTAAATATTGTGTATGGTCAAAATCTTTGAATCACTTTTACTTGTAATCACACAAATTAGATGAACTTGAATGACCATAGCCACAGAGAGCTCCCCTAATTTTAGTTTTTATCTAGGAAATGTAATTTTCTAACATGTATAGATTTTGACACACACAGAATATAAGGTCAAAAGAAATATACACACAAACAGATCCTTTTTGTAGGCGACATATATCGACATTAGATTTGATTTTGGTATATATAAAGTTTATCTTTTATTGAATAAATAGAATTGCTTCATTGGTTAGATTCACTTTGATTTATTGCTTTGCTTAAATTATTGCGGTTAGTTCACTGACTACCGACTGACTTGACAGACTGAATAGCTGGCTAAAACTGTTAAGCTGAAGGGTGAGGTGGTGGTGCTGGTAGAGAACTTGGTCGTACACTTTGGTTAAAGTCCACCAACATTTTTGGCTAAGAATAAAAACTTCTTTGATTCGAATCTGACATAAAGCTATGTCGACAAGTATGTTTATCCTTTTTTTCTTTTGTTATTTATAGGACCTCTTCCCTGTTAGCCATCAATCTTTCAAGCCTATGTCTCTATGTATATAGAACTTAAATCTTTCTATCTATTTCGGTGTGTGGTTTTGTGCGAAAAGAATATCCGTTTTTTTTTCTGAGAAGTGTTTGAAAGATTGTCTAATAGTTTGCTATAAGTTCGTTCGAACATTTTTATCAAAAAAAAAGGAGAATAAAGAAAAGAACGTGATGGTATTAAATAAATTCGGAAACTTGCCAGCAATTGAAACAAAATACAAACATACACACTAAAGGAAAAATATCGAACGTATTTGAAGCTATTCGAGCGTATTTTTGTTGTTGGTCCTCCAAGAAGTTAAGTTTGGTATTCCATCCCATTTAAGTCCTCTCTTTGGGAGGCTTGGCCTTTGTTTGTCACTTTGTTTTTATAAAAAAAGAATAAATACAACAAAAAAAAAAAAGGAAGCATAAAGTTAATGGATGTATTGAATAGCATTTGGAGTTTTTTTTTTATATTTTTCTTATTGTAAATATACTTCATGGTATAATTCAAAAAAAAAAGAAACAACACATTGATCCTTTCTTGTTTTTCTTATATACTATATTGTCCAACTGAATAAAACACACTTAGCCGTTACGTTAGTTTAGTTCATTGAACAAGTCTACTTGATTAGATTCGCTGGAATAAATTTTACCCGATTTTTCTGGGTAAAATTTTATTTATTCGTCAAAATCTGTAAGTCCTTATCCTTACAGAAAAATGTAAAAAAGGACAATTTTTCGCACAAAAATTTGTTTTTTCTTTGAAGTGTTTTTTTCTCTTTTGTTTGCTTTTTGTATATTTGTGTGAATAATTTACATAATTTATTATGTTAATATATAATGAAAAGGATAGAATAAAATAGGTATGCATAATAAGGAACTGGTTGTTCAAATTGTTGTTCATTATGAAACACACAAATAAACTTAAAAGAAAAAAGGAATTTATTATTTACCTCAGTATAGGTATACTTTGTATATAATAACCGGGATTTTGTTTATTTCAAATAGTTTATAATCAAAACAATCTAATAAAGAACATTTGAACATTTTGGGAATGGTTAAGAATTGTAGAAGTGAACAAATTTGTTCTTCAAATTAATTGTTAGGAAATATCAAGCTATCGGCTTTAAAGTCGTGATCTGTTGACACTTAAAACTACGATATCATTAAAAATGGAGCTTTACATTTTCTCATAAGGCATTTCATTAATTTTAATTCATTACAAAAAAATGAAAATTTTGTAATCATAATTTGAATATTTTTCTTTTATAAATAAGAAAATATGTAACCCTGTATAACCATAAAGTCTTGTGTATGATATTGGTTGTAAGCTTGGTCACTGCATCTTTAACGAAATAAAACTTTGAATGGGTTGAATGTTGGAAGAACAATTAACAAACAAGTTATTAAAAGTGATGTTCCTGTTGAGTATTTTATTATTAACATATTTCTATCTAAGACAAATAAACATAAGAAAAATAAACATTAATTCAAATTAAACGCTCTTTATACCAAAAGATGTTCAAATGGTAGGATTTAAGAGGACACAAGCGTCCACAGGTTTTTCTCAACACCCACCACTGTGTATCAACTATTACTCTCATCTCCCCGCGGTGAACATCAGGTGCCTAGTACCTCAACTGGAGATTTGAAAAGTTGTTGGTGGCAGCAAACGAGAGAGGAGGGGAGAGGTGTTTCCACTAAGGGACCTCTCCTTATCCAGGTGGCAGCGGACTAATTCTCGAGATGGAATCAACGGTGGCGTCTACAGTTCCAGTAAGGTTGAACTACTTAGTGAACACCTTATAGGGCTTCTTCGACATATTTGGAGCCCCGGTCTGTGAGGAGCGGTTTATCCGGTTCCCCTACCTTGGAGTTATACTAAGGATCTGGCCCTCCAGGTGGGGGGTTGTGCCGTCGGGGTGGCTTATTGGCCACGTAAAAATACCTTAAGTTGCAAAGCGCCAACAAGCCTCGGATACGGACGGATTCACTGTTGACAACACAAGCAAAAGAAAAAAGGACAAGGAACTTCGGATATGCACGTGGAATGTAAGGTCCTTTAACAGACCCCGTGCAGCCCAACAATAAGCGGAAGCCCTAAACTTCTGCAAGTCAGGTATTACAGCCATCCAAGAAATGCGATGGGATGGACCAGGCAAACGCAAACTAAAAGACTGCGATATCTACTACGCCGACTGCTACCGAGAACAAATACAGCGTCTATTTGGGTGTTGATTTGTTGCTGGAACTAGACACAAGCAAAAAGTCTTGAGTTTCAACAGTGTGAGCCAGCGCATCACGACAATCCGCATCAAGGCTAAATTCACCAACATAAGCCTTATATGCGCGCATGCCCCAACTGAGCAATAAGATGAAGACACCAAAGACATATTGTTCGAGCTCTTGGACAAGACATATGATCAGTGCCCTGGCTATGACATTAAAATTGTCTTAGGAGATTTTAATGCCAAGCTAGGAAGAGAAGACATCTTTGGTGGCATAATCGGTAGATACAGCCTGCACGACAGGGTGGTCGATTTCGCTGCGGGGCGAGACGTTCTGGTAGCTAGTACACAGTTCACGCATCCTAATATCCACAAGGGGACATGGAAATCTCCTGATCAATCAACTGTCAACCAGATTGACCACATTGCGATTGACGCACGACACTTCTCCAGTATACAGGATATCCGACCATCCCGAGAGGCCAACATTGACTCGGGCCACTACCTCGCTGTACGGCTACGGTTATCCCGATTCAAGCCAAAACAAGGAAGTACTGTGAGAAGATTCAACGTAAGACAGCTAAAATCGCCATGTCCTTTTCCCATCGAGTCTCTAATAACCTCTTAAGGAGTCCTCTGCTGCCTGCATTAAGCATTGAAAACCTGTGGCAACATTGCAGCCATCAGAGATGCCGCCTCTGAAGTGCTAGGTTTCACACGGCCACCACAGCGAAACCCCTGGTTTGACAACGAATGCCAGTAAGCGTACGCATCGAAACGAGAGGCACACAAAACGGCGCTGCACCGAAGGACCAGAGCAGCTCGCAAGCTCTACGAGCAAAAGAAGAGAGAGGAATACCGGCTTCTTAGATGGAAAAATAGAGAGCATGAGAAGCGCGATTTATGTTTTTTGTGACCACAGAAAAGAAAAAAAACTTTTTATTTATTCTTTATTGGGCCACAGGCCTCTTACGCTTTATTTATTAATATTAAATATAACAAACTAAGAAACCAGAATGATCCGCCGTCCAAGCGTCGCTGCGATCATTGGGGTTACATACGTATTATTGGGCTCCGCTGATCGGTTATGACTTTGCTTTTATATTCTTTTAATGCTGACATTGCATTTAGTGGGTGATTGAGCTGTTGACCCTTTATTGCTGATGCCGCACTTATTGGTTGGAAGTGCTGTTGACCGTTATTAGCCGATGCTGCACTTTTTGGTTGATCGTACTGTTGACCCTTCATTGCCGACGCTGCACTTATCGGTTGCATTGTAGTTGCTGCTATATCATATGTAACTCCTCCTCGGTTTGAGTAAGAATTCTCCTGAATTCTATAATTTACTTGTTTTACATTGTATGTTTTATTATACATTTTATTGCAAAAATAGGTTATGCTTACTGATATACAAATAATCATTATAATCATGCTAATGTTTATTACATATGATATATTTTTATGAAATCTTAACTCATTAATTTCTTTTATATTTTCAAAATTATTTAAAACAATATCATCAAAAGTGATGGTTTTCTTAAAGGAAGTATTAAAATTATTTTCGGGGTAAAAATATTTTTCTTGAACAATTGTTTTGTTATTATAAAAAATTTCTTTTAGCAAATATATTTGACAATTAAAAAAATTAATAAGATAATTGTTGTTTAATACAATTTTTCTGTCATCACAATTATGTTTTAATTTTTCTTTGTATGCATTTTTTACAATTAAAGTTTCATCATCTATTATTTGTATTTGAGTTTTGTTGTTATGTCTCAATTTACAATCTTTAGTTAGGATACAATGTTTGCTTGGTTTTAATTGTTGCACAGTTACATCATTTTGGTATACAAATGTTTTATTATTAATTTCTATTATATATTCGTTTTCGTAATCAATTTCAAAATGTTTATCATTTGGTAAAGGTAAAATTAACTTTTGTTCTACTGTTACATAATTTCTTGGAATTTTAATGGCGATTATGAGAAATTTGTTTTTGTATTCTAGTACACCCATTTTAATTAATTTAAGTTTATGCAAATCAATTTCATATTCATTTAGTTCTTCCAATGTCAATATACTGGGGTGTATTATATTATATTTTGCTGATACAACATTATCTTGAATTTGATTTACTTTATTTTCTATAAAACGTAATTTTGTCATTTGATCTAAAAATAATTGGTTTTTTACAATTTTTGAAATAGAATTTTGTATTCTGTTATAAGTATTCAGTATTTTTTCTCTATCATCTAAAATTGTTTTTTTTTAATGTTTCTATCGATTCATTAAAATTTTTATTTATTTTAATTTGTTCATTTATTGCATCAATTGCATTATGGCTGTTTTCTTCTGATATTCTTAAATAGTTCCAAATTTGTTCCCTATCTTCATTATCCATGGTTCCGAAGAGCCATCTTTCTATGTTTCCGACTACGTTTATTAAACCTCTTCTAAATCTTCTCTGTTCTTTAGGTGTAATCGACTTAATTTTTGCTATAATTGTTTCTATTTCTTTAAATATCATATCTTTGTTTTCGATCTGTAAGTGTTTAATGTTAGTTTGTATGAGTGTTATTGTGTTCAGAATTTCTTCTGGGTCTATAATATGTAGAATTGTATTTGTTTGGTTAGTAATTTCTAGATCTTTAATTTTTATTTTTAAATAACCTGTTTGTTCATTAATTAGTGTTGTTTGAAGAATGCCTTGTGTTGTTTGTGCTACTAATAGTACTAGGAGCATTATTACCTGAAAATTTATAAGGTCTTTTAATATTGCTAATGTGTACGTTATTGAGATTTTTAATTTTATATCTAGGTTGTTCTTTATGTCGAACATTTTTGTAATTTTTGATTGGTCCTACTTCTCTTTTTTCTGAATATGTTTCGCGTTTTTCATTAAGTTTGTTAATTTTCTTAACTTTCGTTTGTTGGATTCTTTCATAAAGTACTAATTCATCAATTTCTTCTTTAGCTATTTTAGGTGTGGTTTTTATCGTGGAATGATATCTGTTGTTATAATTATCTAGAACTAATTGCAATTTCATTTCTATTGATAAATCTTTTTCTTCAATGCCTGTTATTTTTTCTAAAATAGTTGAATGCAATCTTTCAATATCCGCATTCCCTGTGTGGCTATTAGGTTTCGTGAAGTGTATTTCGACCTCGCTTCTATTAAGAAAATCTAAAATATGTTCTGATTTGAATTCGTTATCTGATATTATTTTTTTTGGTTTACCGAATTTTGAGAAATGTTCAATAATAATTGCTTTTTTACTTCTCCAATTTCTATCGGTTATTACATACCCTACTGCAAATTTTGTAAGTTTGTCGATTATAGTTAGAAATGCTTTTTTCTCAATGTGAAATATATCTAAATGTATTATTTCATTTTTATGTTTTGGGGTTTCTGTTAAGTTATATTTTGGTTTAATGGGATTCCTATCGTATTTTATTTCCTGACACTTTTTGCAATTGTTAATTACTATCTGTATTTGCTCGTGAAGTTTAGGGAAAAAAATTTTTTCTTTCAGCGTGTAGTATGTTTCGTTTATACCACTGTGCATAGATTCTTTAGTGTGATAGAGGGAAATCTGTTTGTGAATCTCCTCCTCGGTTTTGATTTCGGCTGCTCTTTTAGTACATTTAATGAATTTTATTTTGTTGTTCATGGAGAATAATTGAATTATAACTTGTTGAACTTTATTATAGTCATGATCTTCTACCTCAGAATATATACCTGTTGTTCCTTTCTTAGTTACTCTAATTAGAACATCTTTTATTTTGTCCACTCCTTCAAGAGGATTCAGATATATAATTCTACGTTCATGCAATATTTCTATTTCGTTTGTTATTCTACTGTAAGTTAGGATTAATTGCGTTTTATATTTGTTAACAATTTCCTCTTTTATTCCTATATGATCTAAATGCTGTTCCTCGACTGAATGAATTGTTTCCGTAAGCTCCATATTAGATTCTGAATCATTATCCTCGTTTATTTTGGGAGTGTTTTCTAATCTACTTAGGAAATCTGCTACTTTATTCTCTTTCCCTTTTAAATATTCGATTTCAAAATTATACTCTTGAAGTTTCAAAAGCCATCTTTGATTTCGTTGGGAGAACTCCTTTCCTTTATATTTGCTATTTAGATATTTTATTGGAATATGATCAGTTACAATTTTAAAATGATTTCCATATAAATATGGTCGATAATAGTTGACTGAGTAAACAATTGCCAGGAACTCTTTATCTGTTACACTGTACTTTTGTTCGTGTTTATTAAGGGTTCTGGATACGAAGCATACCGGGTGCCCGTTTTGAGATAGAACAGCGCCAATGGCATAATTGCTTGCGTCTGTTGTAACTACAAAGGGTTTGTCATATTCGGGATATTTTAAAATTGGGTGTGAAGTTATTAAATCTTTAAGGTTTTCGAATGCTGAAATATATTGAGGGTCTTTAATATTAATTGTTTCACCTTTTTTCAAATATCTTATCATAGGATAAGCAATCTTAGCATAATCCCTTACGAATTTTCTGTAGTACCCAGTCATCCCTAGGAAATCTTTAAGTTGTTTCTCTGTTTTTGGTATCTTTAAATTATCAATTTCTTTTACTTTATTAGGATTTGGTTTAATCCCTTCCTTAGTCAAAATATGACCGAGAAATTCAGTATCTCTTTTCATAAAGCTACACTTATCTGCTTGTATTTTAAGGTTATGATCTTGTAATTTTTTAAATATTTTTTCTAGAGAATGCATATGTTCTTCTAATGTTGTAGAGAATATTAAAATATCGTCTAAGTAGACTACGCATATTTTATTTATATAATCACGTAAGATATTGTTCATAAGTCTTTGAAACGTTGCAGGTGCATTCTTTAACCCGAATGGCATCCTGATGTATTCATATAGACCCGCTGGAGTAACGAACGCTGTCTTTTCAATGTCTTCTGGTGCAACTAAGATCTGGTGGTAACCTTTTGCCAGATCTAATGTGCTGAAGTACTGTGATTTCCCTAACTTATCCAATATACTGTCTATATTGGGAATTGGGTATTTATCATCTACGGTTACTTGGTTCAACTTTCTATAATCAACGACAATCCTGTATTTTTGTATGCCGGTATTGTCAAGTTTTTTCGGAATAACTATTATTGGTGAACTGTAACGACTGTTACTCTTTCGAATGATTCCTTGTTTCTCCATTTCTTCCATCTGCCTACGTACTTCGACTTCATGTTTTGGTGGATACCTATATAGTTTAGAGTTAATTTGTTGGTCTGTGGTAGTTTTTATTTCGTGAACTACTGTAGTAGTGTTTGTTAATTGATCGCCTTCTTTGAAAATCAATTTTTTATATTTATTTAAAAGCTTTTCTACAGACTCTTGTTCTATTTCATTGAGGTGATTTGTTTGAATGTTACAAACTTCACTTGTTTCCAACACATTAACTTCTTCAAGTAATGTAGTTAAGAATGGAAGATGTATACCATTTACTAAAATAACTTCCTCATTTTTTAAGTCTATAGTTTTTGCATTGTTCCTTATCCAATCCATTCCTATTAGGAAATCGTAAGGTTTATTTAATTCTACTTTTGTCCATTTCATTCTTGCATTGCAAGGCTGATTAAATTGTATTGGACATTTTGTTTTTACTTGTGCTGTTTCGTTAACAATACCATTAATAGTATTAATTTGAATTGGTGTATCGTTAATATATTCGTAAAGATTTGAGGGAACTCTAGTTGAATTTAATATAATGGTTGATCCTGTGTCAATCAATGCTATATAGTCTGTTTTTTCAAAAGTTAATTGTATGCACATTTTTCTTGAATCCGAGGCTAGTTGATAAAAAACTCGTGATTCTCTATTTGATTGGTTTCATCTTTATTACTTAAATAGTCTACTTCCATAGGTTCTATTCTAGCCTGTCTTGATCTATGTTGACCTGAATTTTGAATGTTTTGGGGATGGTTATTATACCCATTATTTCTAGCTTGGCCTGATGCATTATTATTTCTTATTTGTCCTGTCGGGCTATTCCCATTAGGTTGATTTTGATAACTGTTTTCTATTAACTTGATTTTGATTCGTATAGTTATTGTTTCTATTAGGATATTGATTAGTGTAATTATTGTTTTTAAAAGGATTTTGATTAGTGTTAGTATTGTTTTTATTTGGATTAGTGTAATTGTGTCTGTTGTTTTGGAAATTTTGAGGAGTTGTGTTTTGGAAATGATTTCTAGGTTCAATGTTGTGTGTTCTTTCAGATCGTAAATTATATTCATCCTGACCTATATATTTAAACAAAATTGTTCTAATTTTTGATAAATTGTATTCATTGTAAATCTCTGCAGCTAAAGCTCCTGCTGTTACATCTTTTATTTTTAGAATTAATGCACTATTTAGACAGTTAGCAATTTCTAAACCATTTTTATTGAATGTTGCACATTCTGTTATATAATTAATAATATTTTGTATCTTATCTAATAATTGACTTATACTATATACCTTTATACTATTAATGCTTCTTAGGATTGTTGCTTCGTCTTTGGTTGGCCGGAAGTGTATCTTCAGTTTTTGCTTGCATTCCTCCCACGATGCTGGTGCTTCAATTGCTAGGAAGTTCTTTGCGATTCCTCCGATTTTCTCATTGTAGACAACAGCAAACACTTCGTTAATATTTACCGGTCCAAATTCTTCTATAATTTGGTCTATCGTCGCGATAAAAGAAGGTAACGTGCCTTGCTTTCCCGTAAAGTTCTCTACATATTTTAAACGTTTTTCTATTGTAACTCTTATGTTCCGCACTGCATTATTCTGACTGTTTAGAATTTCAGTCAGTGTTAGTAGACATTGTTCCATTATAGGTTGTGCCATTTTGGTTTTTTAATTTTTTTAAAGTGATTATTAGATTCTTACTTTATTAGATTACACTTTATTATAATCACAGTTTTCACTTCGATAACACAAGGTTTTTTGGTTTTTTAATTTTTTTAAAGTGATTATTAGATTCTTACAGTCACTTTATTATAATCACAGTTTTCACTTCGATAACACAAGGTTTTTGGTTTCGGATGCGATTATTAGCTTCTTAAAGTCACTTTATTATAATCACATACACTTTGATATTCCGTGGTTATTGGTTTCGGATACGACTATTAGCTTCTTAAAGTCACTTTATTATAATCACATACACTTTGATAATCCGTGGTTATTGTTTTTTATTGAAAAGTTTATTTCTAAAACAAAACACTGAGATTTCTTTTTTTTCGTTTCACTATCCTCTAATTTATATTATAGAGGACAACCGACTGCGCCATTTATGTTTTTTGTGACCACAGAAAAGAAAAAAAACTTTTTATTTATTCTTTATTGGGCCACAGGCCTCTTACGCTTTATTTATTAATATTAAATATAACAAACTAAGAAACCAGAATGATCCGCCGTCCAAGCGTCGCTGCGATCATTGGGGTTACATACGTATTATTGGGCTCCGCTGATCGGTTATGACTTTGCTTTTATATTCTTTTAATGCTGACATTGCATTTAGTGGGTGATTGAGCTGTTGACCCTTTATTGCTGATGCCGCACTTATTGGTTGGAAGTGCTGTTGACCGTTATTAGCCGATGCTGCACTTTTTGGTTGATCGTACTGTTGACCCTTCATTGCCGACGCTGCACTTATCGGTTGCATTGTAGTTGCTGCTATATCATATGTAACTCCTCCTCGGTTTGAGTAAGAATTCTCCTGAATTCTATAATTTACTTGTTTTACATTGTATGTTTTATTATACATTTTATTGCAAAAATAGGTTATGCTTACTGATATACAAATAATCATTATAATCATGCTAATGTTTATTACATATGATATATTTTTATGAAATCTTAACTCATTAATTTCTTTTATATTTTCAAAATTATTTAAAACAATATCATCAAAAGTGATGGTTTTCTTAAAGGAAGTATTAAAATTATTTTCGGGGTAAAAATATTTTTCTTGAACAATTGTTTTGTTATTATAAAAAATTTCTTTTAGCAAATATATTTGACAATTAAAAAAATTAATAAGATAATTGTTGTTTAATACAATTTTTCTGTCATCACAATTATGTTTTAATTTTTCTTTGTATGCATTTTTTACAATTAAAGTTTCATCATCTATTATTTGTATTTGAGTTTTGTTGTTATGTCTCAATTTACAATCTTTAGTTAGGATACAATGTTTGCTTGGTTTTAATTGTTGCACAGTTACATCATTTTGGTATACAAATGTTTTATTATTAATTTCTATTATATATTCGTTTTCGTAATCAATTTCAAAATGTTTATCATTTGGTAAAGGTAAAATTAACTTTTGTTCTACTGTTACATAATTTCTTGGAATTTTAATGGCGATTATGAGAAATTTGTTTTTGTATTCTAGTACACCCATTTTAATTAATTTAAGTTTATGCAAATCAATTTCATATTCATTTAGTTCTTCCAATGTCAATATACTGGGGTGTATTATATTATATTTTGCTGATACAACATTATCTTGAATTTGATTTACTTTATTTTCTATAAAACGTAATTTTGTCATTTGATCTAAAAATAATTGGTTTTTTACAATTTTTGAAATAGAATTTTGTATTCTGTTATAAGTATTCAGTATTTTTTCTCTATCATCTAAAATTGTTTTTTTTTAATGTTTCTATCGATTCATTAAAATTTTTATTTATTTTAATTTGTTCATTTATTGCATCAATTGCATTATGGCTGTTTTCTTCTGATATTCTTAAATAGTTCCAAATTTGTTCCCTATCTTCATTATCCATGGTTCCGAAGAGCCATCTTTCTATGTTTCCGACTACGTTTATTAAACCTCTTCTAAATCTTCTCTGTTCTTTAGGTGTAATCGACTTAATTTTTGCTATAATTGTTTCTATTTCTTTAAATATCATATCTTTGTTTTCGATCTGTAAGTGTTTAATGTTAGTTTGTATGAGTGTTATTGTGTTCAGAATTTCTTCTGGGTCTATAATATGTAGAATTGTATTTGTTTGGTTAGTAATTTCTAGATCTTTAATTTTTATTTTTAAATAACCTGTTTGTTCATTAATTAGTGTTGTTTGAAGAATGCCTTGTGTTGTTTGTGCTACTAATAGTACTAGGAGCATTATTACCTGAAAATTTATAAGGTCTTTTAATATTGCTAATGTGTACGTTATTGAGATTTTTAATTTTATATCTAGGTTGTTCTTTATGTCGAACATTTTTGTAATTTTTGATTGGTCCTACTTCTCTTTTTTCTGAATATGTTTCGCGTTTTTCATTAAGTTTGTTAATTTTCTTAACTTTCGTTTGTTGGATTCTTTCATAAAGTACTAATTCATCAATTTCTTCTTTAGCTATTTTAGGTGTGGTTTTTATCGTGGAATGATATCTGTTGTTATAATTATCTAGAACTAATTGCAATTTTCATTTCTATTGATAAATCTTTTTCTTCAATGCCTGTTATTTTTTCTAAAATAGTTGAATGCAATCTTTCAATATCCGCATTCCCTGTGTGGCTATTAGGTTTCGTGAAGTGTATTTCGACCTCGCTTCTATTAAGAAAATCTAAAATATGTTCTGATTTGAATTCGTTATCTGATATTATTTTTTTTGGTTTACCGAATTTTGAGAAATGTTCAATAATAATTGCTTTTTTACTTCTCCAATTTCTATCGGTTATTACATACCCTACTGCAAATTTTGTAAGTTTGTCGATTATAGTTAGAAATGCTTTTTTCTCAATGTGAAATATATCTAAATGTATTATTTCATTTTTATGTTTTGGGGTTTCTGTTAAGTTATATTTTGGTTTAATGGGATTCCTATCGTATTTTATTTCCTGACACTTTTTGCAATTGTTAATTACTATCTGTATTTGCTCGTGAAGTTTAGGGAAAAAAATTTTTTCTTTCAGCGTGTAGTATGTTTCGTTTATACCACTGTGCATAGATTCTTTAGTGTGATAGAGGGAAATCTGTTTGTGAATCTCCTCCTCGGTTTTGATTTCGGCTGCTCTTTTAGTACATTTAATGAATTTTATTTTGTTGTTCATGGAGAATAATTGAATTATAACTTGTTGAACTTTATTATAGTCATGATCTTCTACCTCAGAATATATACCTGTTGTTCCTTTCTTAGTTACTCTAATTAGAACATCTTTTATTTTGTCCACTCCTTCAAGAGGATTCAGATATATAATTCTACGTTCATGCAATATTTCTATTTCGTTTGTTATTCTACTGTAAGTTAGGATTAATTGCGTTTTATATTTGTTAACAATTTCCTCTTTTATTCCTATATGATCTAAATGCTGTTCCTCGACTGAATGAATTGTTTCCGTAAGCTCCATATTAGATTCTGAATCATTATCCTCGTTTATTTTGGGAGTGTTTTCTAATCTACTTAGGAAATCTGCTACTTTATTCTCTTTCCCTTTTAAATATTCGATTTCAAAATTATACTCTTGAAGTTTCAAAAGCCATCTTTGATTTCGTTGGGAGAACTCCTTTCCTTTATATTTGCTATTTAGATATTTTATTGGAATATGATCAGTTACAATTTTAAAATGATTTCCATATAAATATGGTCGATAATAGTTGACTGAGTAAACAATTGCCAGGAACTCTTTATCTGTTACACTGTACTTTTGTTCGTGTTTATTAAGGGTTCTGGATACGAAGCATACCGGGTGCCCGTTTTGAGATAGAACAGCGCCAATGGCATAATTGCTTGCGTCTGTTGTAACTACAAAGGGTTTGTCATATTCGGGATATTTTAAAATTGGGTGTGAAGTTATTAAATCTTTAAGGTTTTCGAATGCTGAAATATATTGAGGGTCTTTAATATTAATTGTTTCACCTTTTTTCAAATATCTTATCATAGGATAAGCAATCTTAGCATAATCCCTTACGAATTTTCTGTAGTACCCAGTCATCCCTAGGAAATCTTTAAGTTGTTTCTCTGTTTTTGGTATCTTTAAATTATCAATTTCTTTTACTTTATTAGGATTTGGTTTAATCCCTTCCTTAGTCAAAATATGACCGAGAAATTCAGTATCTCTTTTCATAAAGCTACACTTATCTGCTTGTATTTTAAGGTTATGATCTTGTAATTTTTTAAATATTTTTTCTAGAGAATGCATATGTTCTTCTAATGTTGTAGAGAATATTAAAATATCGTCTAAGTAGACTACGCATATTTTATTTATATAATCACGTAAGATATTGTTCATAAGTCTTTGAAACGTTGCAGGTGCATTCTTTAACCCGAATGGCATCCTGATGTATTCATATAGACCCGCTGGAGTAACGAACGCTGTCTTTTCAATGTCTTCTGGTGCAACTAAGATCTGGTGGTAACCTTTTGCCAGATCTAATGTGCTGAAGTACTGTGATTTCCCTAACTTATCCAATATACTGTCTATATTGGGAATTGGGTATTTATCATCTACGGTTACTTGGTTCAACTTTCTATAATCAACGACAATCCTGTATTTTTGTATGCCGGTATTGTCAAGTTTTTTCGGAATAACTATTATTGGTGAACTGTAACGACTGTTACTCTTTCGAATGATTCCTTGTTTCTCCATTTCTTCCATCTGCCTACGTACTTCGACTTCATGTTTTGGTGGATACCTATATAGTTTAGAGTTAATTTGTTGGTCTGTGGTAGTTTTTATTTCGTGAACTACTGTAGTAGTGTTTGTTAATTGATCGCCTTCTTTGAAAATCAATTTTTTATATTTATTTAAAAGCTTTTCTACAGACTCTTGTTCTATTTCATTGAGGTGATTTGTTTGAATGTTACAAACTTCACTTGTTTCCAACACATTAACTTCTTCAAGTAATGTAGTTAAGAATGGAAGATGTATACCATTTACTAAAATAACTTCCTCATTTTTTAAGTCTATAGTTTTTGCATTGTTCCTTATCCAATCCATTCCTATTAGGAAATCGTAAGGTTTATTTAATTCTACTTTTGTCCATTTCATTCTTGCATTGCAAGGCTGATTAAATTGTATTGGACATTTTGTTTTTACTTGTGCTGTTTCGTTAACAATACCATTAATAGTATTAATTTGAATTGGTGTATCGTTAATATATTCGTAAAGATTTGAGGGAACTCTAGTTGAATTTAATAGGCTAATGGTTGATCCTGTGTCAATCAATGCTATATAGTCTGTTTTTTCAAAAGTTAATTGTATGCACATTTTTCTTGAATCCGAGGCTAGTTGATAAAAAACTCGTGATTCTCTATTTGATTGGTTTCATCTTTATTACTTAAATAGTCTACTTCCATAGGTTCTATTCTAGCCTGTCTTGATCTATGTTGACCTGAATTTTGAATGTTTTGGGGATGGTTATTATACCCATTATTTCTAGCTTGGCCTGATGCATTATTATTTCTTATTTGTCCTGTCGGGCTATTCCCATTAGGTTGATTTTGATAACTGTTTCTATTAACTTGATTTTGATTCGTATAGTTATTGTTTCTATTAGGATATTGATTAGTGTAATTATTGTTTTTAAAAGGATTTTGATTAGTGTTAGTATTGTTTTTATTTGGATTAGTGTAATTGTGTCTGTTGTTTTGGAAATTTTGAGGAGTTGTGTTTTGGAAATGATTTCTAGGTTCAATGTTGTGTGTTCTTTCAGATCGTAAATTATATTCATCCTGACCTATATATTTAAACAAAATTGTTCTAATTTTTGATAAATTGTATTCATTGTAAATCTCTGCAGCTAAAGCTCCTGCTGTTACATCTTTTATTTTTAGAATTAATGCACTATTTAGACAGTTAGCAATTTCTAAACCATTTTTATTGAATGTTGCACATTCTGTTATATAATTAATAATATTTTGTATCTTATCTAATAATTGACTTATACTATATACCTTTATACTATTAATGCTTCTTAGGATTGTTGCTTCGTCTTTGGTTGGCCGGAAGTGTATCTTCAGTTTTTGCTTGCATTCCTCCCACGATGCTGGTGCTTCAATTGCTAGGAAGTTCTTTGCGATTCCTCCGATTTTCTCATTGTAGACAACAGCAAACACTTCGTTAATATTTACCGGTCCAAATTCTTCTATAATTTGGTCTATCGTCGCGATAAAAGAAGGTAACGTGCCTTGCTTTCCCGTAAAGTTCTCTACATATTTTAAACGTTTTTCTATTGTAACTCTTATGTTCCGCACTGCATTATTCTGACTGTTTAGAATTTCAGTCAGTGTTAGTAGACATTGTTCCATTATAGGTTGTGCCATTTTGGTTTTTTAATTTTTTTAAAGTGATTATTAGATTCTTACTTTATTAGATTACACTTTATTATAATCACAGTTTTCACTTCGATAACACAAGGTTTTTGGTTTTTTAATTTTTTAAAGTGATTATTAGATTCTTACAGTCACTTTATTATAATCACAGTTTTCACTTCGATAACACAAGGTTTTTGGTTTCGGATGCGATTATTAGCTTCTTAAAGTCACTTTATTATAATCACATACACTTTGATATTCCGTGGTTATTGGTTTCGGATACGACTATTAGCTTCTTAAAGTCACTTTATTATAATCACATACACTTTGATAATCCGTGGTTATTGTTTTTTATTGAAAAGTTTATTTCTAAAACAAAACACTGAGATTTCTTTTTTTTCGTTTCACTATCCTCTAATTTATATTATAGAGGACAACCGACTGCGCCATTTATGTTTTTTGTGACCACAGAAAAGAAAAAAAACTTTTTATTTATTCTTTATTGGGCCACAGGCCTCTTACGCTTTATTTATTAATATTAAATATAACAAACTAAGAAACCAGAATGATCCGCCGTCCAAGCGTCGCTGCGATCATTGGGGTTACATACGTATTATTGGGCTCCGCTGATCGGTTATGACTTTGCTTTTATATTCTTTTAATGCTGACATTGCATTTAGTGGGTGATTGAGCTGTTGACCCTTTATTGCTGATGCCGCACTTATTGGTTGGAAGTGCTGTTGACCGTTATTAGCCGATGCTGCACTTTTTGGTTGATCGTACTGTTGACCCTTCATTGCCGACGCTGCACTTATCGGTTGCATTGTAGTTGCTGCTATATCATATGTAACTCGCGCGATCGAGGAGATAGAGGGATGTCACAACAGGAATGAGGTTCGTAAATTTTACCAAAAGGTAAAAAAAGCCTCCCAAGGGTACCAGCCACGAACCGAAGCGAAGACGATAAGGGGAACATCGTAGTAGAACCGCAGTCGATGCTGAGAATATGAAAAGATCACTTCTCCAAATTATATAACGTCGATGACGAACCGAATACCGCTGTATGGAAGATAGAAATACTCAACCTCGGGGACGCAGATCAATAATTCCGCCTACCCGACCTTGACGAAGTGCAGATAGCTATATCTTAATTAAGTCAAACAAAGCTGCTGGAGCTGACGGCATCGCTGCCGAACTATTCAAAGCAGCAGGCGATGACTTGGTACGGAGCATGCACCAAGTCATCTGCAAAATATGGTCGGAAGAAAGCATGCCCGATGAGTAGAATCTTAGCATAGTGTGCCCGATACATAAGAAAGGAGACCCTCTAAACTGCGCCAACTACAGAGGCATCAGTCTCCTTAACATTGCGTATAAGATTATCTCTGCCGTATTATGTGAACGTCTGAAGCCATTCGTCAACAACCTGATTGGTCTTTATCAGTGTGGCTTCAGACCAGGAAAGTCCACTATCGACCAAATATTCACACTACGGCAGATCTTGGAAAAAACCCAGGAGCTTCAAATCGATACCCACCATCTCTTTATCGATTGTCTAGTTTTGGCATCCCTGTCAAAATTATGCGTTTGTGCAGAATGACGATGGAGAATGCACGCTGCTCTATCAAGGTCGGAAAAGATCTTACTGATGCATTTGATGTCAAAAAAGGTTTTAGACAAGGCGATGCACAGTCATGCGACTTCTTCAACATCGTTCTGCAAATAATTGTGCAAAACTCAACCGTCAACGCTAGAGACACAATTTTTCAAAGGTCCATCTAATTACTCGGACACGCAGATGATATTGACATAATTTTAAGATCAAATCGTGATGTCATTGGAGCATTTTTGAGCATTGCAACGGAAGCGAAGAAGATGGTTTTAGTGGTCAATGAGATCAAGACCAAGTATATGCTGTCATCAAAAAAGGACACTGAACGACGACGTCTTGGACAAAACGTCACCATGGACAACTATAACTTTGAGGTAGTTAAGGACTTTGTCTACCTAAATCAAACGAAGAATAACTCTTGCAAATCGCTGTTTTTTGGACTTAGAAGGCAATTGAGAAGTAAAGTCCTCTCTCGATCATCTAAAATCACCATCTATAAGACACTCATCATCCCGGTTCTCATTTATGGCGCTGAAGCCTGGACATCGTCTTAGGATGCTTCGAGAGAAAAGTTCTTCGGGTGATTTTCGGTTCCATTCGCATAGATAGAGAATGGAGGAGGAATGGATAACGACGAACTGTACGGGCTGTACAGCGACACTGACCTAGTTAGCAGAATTAAAGTCCAACGGCTGAGATGACTAGGTCTTGTAGAGCGGATGGACATCAAAGCTCTAGCATGGAAGGTCTTCGAATCCAATTCCGAGGGACGGCGCAGTAGAGGAAGACCGCGACTCAGGTGGCGCACCCAGGTGGGGAGAAACTGGAGACAGCTAGCTAGAGACCGAGCTGGCTGGGGACGCATGTTGGTTGAGGCCCAGGTCCGCCCGGACTGTAGCGCCAACTTAAGTAAGTAAGTAAGTAATACCAAATTTATTGTATTCTATACAATGAACTATTTTGTTTGTACTGTTTCACAAATAAGAGTCATTAAAAAGGATACAGTATTAAGTATCCTATAAGTACTTTTTTCGTTATGTTCCAAACCTCAACTTTATTGATATTATTGATATAGTTCTTCAACTCTAAGGTGCACTTACATGAAGTTTAAAACAATTCTCACAAACTTCATAAATGAATATTAGGAATAAGTTATTTCATCCCCATTGGTATATGGTAAGCTGTTTACATACTTGATAAAGTCCTTTTGCCCTATGACGACGAAAAACTGTTTTATCGTCCCTACATTTCAAAATATATTTGTTTTGTGATTTAATAAAAAGCTTTTGGTTTTTCCAATATTCAAATATATGTGGGTTTATGTTGTATGTTTACAAAAAGAAGAAAAACAAAACCACAAAGTTTTCTTGATTGGTTTGGTTGAAGTAAAAAATATACAAAACACATCCTTGCTATATAAATTTATATTCTACAATCAACAATTTGACTTGATATACAGAAGCTCATATGTATATAAACTTAAAGCCTTAACATTCAGTGGTTGATATT
Organism: Eupeodes corollae; assembly: GCF_945859685.1. NCBI lineage: Eukaryota > Metazoa > Arthropoda > Insecta > Diptera > Syrphidae > Eupeodes > Eupeodes corollae. The sequence continues at coordinate 101,956,977 of NC_079149.1, forward strand.
TTTTGTTTGTTTTTCAATTTTTTTTTCAACTTTTCCCAAACTAACTTGACCCAACCTCGATTCTAATCCTAATGAAAATCTGATGTAAAGTTGAGGAATTTTTTTTTAAACAAAACTAATTTATCAGATGTTTAGGTAAGTCTTCTGGGGTCACTTTTTGTTTTATAGACAATCTGATAAATTAGTTTCTTTTTGTTGTTTTATTGTAAGGCATTATCAACTCTGTTTTGTTTGTATTGTTTTTCTTTTTCTTCTACAGAGGGTAGGTAAGGTTTTTTATGCTGGATAAGAAATGGTATCCTTTTTTTGTTGTTGTTGAAATTTAGCCTAAATTTATGAAAATTCAATTTACACCGCAATTATAAGGTTTTAGTGAATTTTTTGTCTATAAAATATTAATGTAAATTTAAAAAAATTATGTTCTAATGTGAGTTTTGTAAAGTTTTTTTCCTTTAGCTTTGTATCGTTCTGAAGAAAAGTTGAGTGACAATATTTTATAAGCCTTTTATAGGATAACGTTTCTTTTGGTTGTTTAAACTTTGTGACACAATGTTCATACATTTTATATTGCCAAGGCTTTTGTATTAAACTTTCTTAAGACAATTGAGAAGTGTTTTAAAAAAGGATATTTAAATGCTTTTCAAATTTCGTCTCAAATATGCTTTTTGCGAAACTAATAAATTAAATTTTCTAAATTTCCTCTTATAGCAATCTTTTATTGCATAAGTAAATAAATTATGTGGCGCAACAGCTCGTAGAGAACTTGCATGGCCTAGCGACTTACAGACATACAGTGTTAAGGATGGAGAGGAACTAGGGTTTTTATGCTGACGAAGAATAGCTAATTTGATAAAATACTTTTAATGACAAGAAATACTCTTTTAGGTTTTGTCAATTTCTCAAAAGAGGAAGTTCCTGTTAAAAAAACTTAAGCAAAACACAGGCAGGGATTTGACTCAAGATTATCACTTCATGGGTAAAAACTTTGTATTTGTTAATCTAGACGTTTAATTCATAAAATGCCTGAACTTTAATTTCCTATTTTTTGTATTTTTGGATTGTTTCTTTCAAATCAAAATGTTGGTATTTTTTGTTACGTGTACGCCTAAGTGAACTTTATATGGAAAAAATGACTTCCTAAGAAAAGATGTTAAATTTTGTATGCTTGCATAGTTGTGACGTAAATTATAGAGCCATTGCTTACATTTTCAAACCAATATTTTTACAATTGAATATTAAAGAAGTCATGTTTTATTTATTCATTTTCGTAAGATTACTTATAAACTTCTCCCTTAATAACTTTTCGATGTTCAAAGGTTTCTAGAATCTGAATCAAAAGGTTTTAGAGAGATTTCTTTGTATGATAGAATAAAGTTTTTGACATATTTCCTAAAATTTTAAGAAAAATCAAAGTGATAGTAAGTGAATAATATGTTAGAAAGAATAAAAGATAAACAGAAACATAAGTTGATTTGTTTCGAGCATTTTTTTGTAAGATTAGGAAATATTTCAAAATTGTACTGAAAACTGGTAAATACTTATTTCGACAAATATATCTGAGGAAAAAAAACTAATATTGAAATCCTATTTATTGTATATGCAAAATATTGTTGTTAACTTTAAGTATATGTAAAATATTGTTGTTAACTTTAAGTTAATTTTTCAAAAAAATGTAATCGAAAACTTTTTTTTCACAAAAGAACGAACACCTACATAATTCAACTAATAACTGAAAAAAATGAGGCTGTTATGCAACTCACACTGATAACTTCCCATATCGTCTGTCTATTTGTCTTGCTTAAAAGTGTGAAGGATTTCGTATTGGATTAAAAAAAGTTGTCAATTGAATTATTCCTTTAAATTTTAAATAGCCAACAATATTTTTCATCTAAAGAAATAGTTCAGTTTGAAAATCAAGTTTTGATAACAAGATTTTTAGTAAAAAAAATTGTTTACCAATTCTAGTACCATTAAAAAACTTATGAATATCAAAAACAATATTTTCTGTGATATAAAAAAAGTTTGAATATTTTTAATTTTTGAAAAACTATTTGAGTCGAAAGTAATTTTTTACAAAGTCTTTGTGTTGTTTTTTTTTTGTAAAAAAAACTGTCAATTATATTTTCCTTAAAATTTTACTGAGTGTTGACAACAATATTTTTTAAAAGATGAAAGTAGTTTAAAGCCAATATCTCAAAGTTTTGAAAAGATATTTGAGGAAGGATTTTTTTAGGTTTTTATTTTTTATAATAAAACGTTAAAAATGACTTTCCTCAAAATTTCACCAGATGTCAAAAACAGATTTTTTATTTGTAAAACAAAATTTATTTAAAGTCAATATTTCTTCCGGTTCTTGAGCTATGGACAACCAAAAAACGTGGCGAACGTAAGGACGTACGAACGTATGTACGTAAATACGCACGCACAGACATCTTTCCAAAAATCTTGTATTTGGACTCTAGGGACCTTGAAACGTTGAGAAATGTCAAAATTTTCATTTTGACAAATCGGACCCATTACAATAACTTCCTATGGGAATTTAAAAATTAACGAAACATCGATTGTGTCTTGAGCTGTGTGGCAGGTAGTGCCATCCTGATGAAATCATATTTCTTCAGTGTATACACCATTCTATTCAGGCCAGAAAAAGTTTGGTGTTGATGGTGATAGCCTGGCTATTATCACTTTCGAAGAAATATGGACCAATTACACCTCTTGCATAAAGTCCACACCAAACAGTAACATTATTTGGAAGCATCGGTAGCTCGTGAATATTGCGCGTAAAGGTCCTCAGAAATTCGGCAATTTTGCTAATTCACGTACCTAGTTTGGCAAAAGTCGAGTGTTCTTGTTGGGGTATAAAATTTGTGACTGCAAAACTTTTACAAATCCTGGAAATTTATTTTAAAAATTCACAAACTTACAGAAAATTTGTATCGTGTATGCATTTTAAAATATGAGGTTTTTTTCGTTTTTATTAATTCAAGTGAGCATTACATCCCAAAAAATGTTAGTTTAGGTTAAGTTGAAATGGCTGTCCAAGATGGAAACGGATACACTTGGGCCAGTATAATGTCCATTGTGATACCGCATAAATCTTGAGGCTTCCTCCTAAGCTCAATGGAACCAGCTAAAGTTATTTACGAAACGTGAGAGGCTCATTATGCTGATATGATTTAGATCGTTTAGTTCGTTAAAGAAGAATTCTCCTAGATAATTCTTGCATTTTTGAGCCAAAGCAGGACATATACATAGAAGATGAAGGACTGTTTCCTCCTCTTCCTCGTCCATACAGCTTCTGCAAAAGTCATTTGAGAATACGAGTAGTCGTGTGGCGTGCTATCCTATTAGACAGTGCCTGGTTATGACACCTACTTTTGAGCTAATATGTTAGAGATATCAAGCACCTTAAACGTTTTAAATCCAGTGCTGGAAAGATGTTCAAGTGACCTGACACGTGGTGATGTTGGTCCACCTGGTGCCTGCCCTCCTCACAGCACCTTGCATTAGCAACACTTTACAAGTAGCGATTAGTATGCCAGTGTGTGCCAAACGTGGTATGATAGGCTACACTGTACCGTTCATGGCGAGTTCATCTGCCTTACAGTTACCTGGAATGTCTCTATGGCCCGGCACCCAGCAAAGATGAATATAAAACTGTTGCGCCATCTCCCTTAGAAATGATCGACAGTTTTGGACTGTTATAGAGTTAGCAGAGAAAGAGTCCAGAGATTTGATAGCAGTCTGACTATCTGAGAAAAAACGGATATCAGATGTTGATTTGACGTTTTCTTTAAGCCAGGACAAGGCTTCTTTTATCGCTAAAAGTTCCGCCTGGAACACTCTACAATGATTGGGAAGGCGGAATGAGAGACTTAATTTCAGTCGTTCAGAGTGCACACCTCCACCAACCCCTTCTTTTGTTTTTGAGCCATCTGTGTAAAAATGGATTGACTCATCCTCCAAGAATGTCCTATCCTCCCAAAAAGATCTGGGAGGTATAGAAATCTTTAAATTTCTGTCGAATTGCAGTTGGGGAATGGTGTAGTCTGTGTGCTTTGGAATTGAATCTAAGTACCTAAGAATTATGGATTGGCCAATATTGTTGTTAGTTCACTGCGACAAAGCTTTGAGGTGAATAGCAGAGCTTGCAGCTATTTGTTTGCTATATATGTCAAGAGGTGCTAGGTAGAGTAGGGTTTGCGAATCGATATCATATTCCTAATATTGTTGTTAATTTGTAAGTAATTTTTTTGAAAAATCCAATTGGCAATAATTGTTATTTACAAAAACGACTTAAAACTTTAAAAGAATGGTTTTCGACTCAAGTATGGGAACAATGAAATATATTAACTTCAAGCTTTTTTTATCTTACATATAATATTTGTATTAATATTTTTTTAAACCTGTAGAAGATTTGAGAGGGGACACGAATGGGAAGTTATCAGTGTGTTTAGCATTTAAGCCATAACCTTAAAAAACGGGTAGTTTGAACGAGATCAAGGATAGAACTGCAAGTATACATGTTTGACCAAAGAATCTTGTTTAAAATATCAAAAACTTATTCTAGAATGAGACCATTACTTTTCAAATTTAAATATTTGTTATCTCAGTTTCTTTTTAATGTAAACTTTAAAGCTTAAGTCCATATTTTTTTTTTTTTTGGCAAAATTAAAATCCTCTTAATCGTCTTCTTTTTTTAATTTTTGTAATCAATCAATCAAATTACAATTGATTTAATAAAAAATAATAATTTTATTAGGCTTTAATTTTGTATCTACGTCACACACCTTTCTACCTTTTTGTTTTTTGTACAGACTTTAAGTTCTTTTAGTCTATAAATTATATCTACCCTGACGCAACACATTTCCACAAAAAAAATCGTAATTGAAAATTTAATTTATGATAAGGACAGACACACATTCTTATAAAATTAGGATACTGCCTTAATATCGTTTTAACTTTAACATTCTTGATTAATTGTTGAAAGAAAAACAATTCATTACTCAAACCCAACATCATCAGCATCAGAATCAGCATCAGTATCCGCAACAGCACCTGAAAAGATGCTAAACGTGCCACGTGTATACACAAACATTTACTTTTCCTCTTCCTAATATTTAAGCGAGTATATATTCAAAAACAGGTGACATGGCAAAGTGACGTGTTGTTTTTAAAAGAGAGATAGTTTTTCTCTAGAAAATGTTTAAAATTTAATATTTATATATTTTTACTTCAAGAAGAAAAAGAATTCACTTTTAAGGAAAATATAATTCAAAAACAATATTGAAACCAAAACAATTTTATATACCTTAATTTTAAAGGCGATAAACGTGAGTCCTTTTTGTCTCTTTTACTCGTGTTGTTTTAAATTTACTTAAAAGTTAAGTGCTAAGATAATTAAATTTCTTTTATTTTATTTTCGAGTGTCCTTTTTTTAAATAAAAGGCAGAGAAACAAAAAAAATAATACAACCACAATTATTATTATTATTTTACCATCTCACCCACTCCTCCTTTTGTTTTGCTTGTTTGCTTGATTGTTTGTTTGCTTGTTTGTTTGTTTGTTTCTATGACAGAGGCAGGCAAAAAGACAATGAGTTTGAGTTCGACAAATCAATTGACTGGCAAAAACAGCGGGGGTAGCTAATAAAATCTGCTTCTGCTCCTGTTTCTGCCAAACTGCCAACATAGCGACTCCAACTCTGATTCTAACGATGACGATGACAAAAGGAATGAGGACGAGACCGAGAAACCACGTCGAGCCATTTTATGCTTTTGAGTCTTGAGTGCGGATGACAAAAACAAAGCCATAACAATTTAGTTTGTGTTACGCTTGTTATTTGTTGGTTTTGATGGATTTTTTTTCTATTTTCTATTTTCAAAATAATATGCAAAAACAAAAACACTATAAGCCCAAACAAAAATCCTATTTCAATATAGGAAGAGCTTTGGAATTCCATTCAAATGGCGCAATGGTGGTACGGCGCGCGGCGTATTTCAATGTAGAATGAATAAAATACAATTGAAAAAAAAAAAACGAAATAGAAAGGAAAAAACTTGTCCCTAATACCCCGGCCATTAGAGAGACGGATACATTGTTTGCTGGCAGACAGACTGACGGATTCCGCAATCACAAAACCAAGGCAATTTAGTTGAGTTCCTCTCTGTATATGGTTGGTAGTAGATTCGTCAGTTAGGAAACAAAGTTATTGTCTCTATGTCCTTTTCAACCAGCCAGCAGCAGCAACGAACCAACACAACACACACACAAACAATCATCCGCCATAGCCATCCTTATAGCCATCGTCATGCCAAAGCCGATTGCCTAATGCCTATATACCGTGCGGCGCTGTTTGGCCTGCTACTATAATATTACACAAACGGATCGTAAGTTGGAGGCCATTTTTTTATCAATTTCGCCGGAAATAGTATATTTGTTGGTTACTTCCGCAAATAAACTCAATATATAGTCCTAGACAAGCTTGAATTGAGTGAAATTCAAATTGCAAATGAAGCATTGGACTTTCATTCTTTATGTGTGTGTGTGTGTCTGATAGTCCTAATGGGAGTATATGACCGGCGGAAGGGCATTGGGCCTACATAGTGTAATATATAACCTTGCAAAAAAAGTTATGGTTATTTAGGCGTAAAAACAATTGTATTGTAAGTGATTTAGTGTGATGCGGATGGACTCAGTTTTATTCGCCTTTAAGTGGGTGCTCTCTGTTTTAGTGGTGGAAATGTTAAATACAGGCAACATATTTAAGACGATTTTATTTCCTTCCTCACACAAAAAAAAAAAGCAAGACGTTCTTTGAAGTCTATAAACGTTAACATTATTGTTATATATGGTATTTAACTTGAGATAGCATAAAAAGATCCTCTGTGTAGGTAATTGGAGGCATCACAAATAATCTCTATTACGCTATACCCTCTGCAAGCCTCTGTTGCTACTTATGGAAAAAAATGTGCCCGAATAGATTCATGATGATACGACGACGATGATATTTTTTGATGGTTCTAAGTGTAAATAAAATATTCATGCTGTTTTGTGTGGTATTGAATTTCGTCCTTTGTATTTATCCAAGTTACATAAAAAAAAGTAAAATATTTAGAGATAATATTATTTCTATATTATGATGGTTGAGGATAATTTATGGAATAATATTTGGTTGCGGTACTCTTATAGGTAAGGGGTGTGGATGATGTTCTTTTATCATATAGACATAAATTTGACAAAGCTTTTATTTAAGCAAACAACACTCATAAAAACACATAAATAAATGTGAAGAGTATATATGATTTAGAAGTGTATTATATTTTACTTCGAACACTTTTGTTTTTAGATGAATCTAATTTCTAAATAAATACCCAGGGTTCTTCAAAACAATTTTATAGAGGCCCAAAGATTTCAATGTATAAGTATACAGGATTAAGTGTATTGTGTTTTTTTTCTGATCGAAGGTAATTTAGAAACTGGCAGATGTTTCTGGCATGATATCTTGACAGAAGTTAGTATCACACCCCGGCAAAAAATGAGTCACTTAAAGCCTCAATAGCATAATGAAATATAGGGAAATAATTTCCGAAATTTGTGTGTGGATCCCATATGAAAATATAGTCTGTAAGATGTTGATAACAATTTAGAAAGTAAAATACAACAGGGATACTTAAAGACTACTTCCAAGATTTTTTGTTAAATTTAAGCGAGCATAAGCTGTTTTGAATACTCTTGTTATGGTAAACACAGTGACAACAATTATAGGAAAAAAAGATTAAGATTTGGAAAGCACAATGTAATATTAAGTAAAATAAGGCCTCAACATTCGAATAGTGCGACTAAAAATAGATTACCTCGAGTAAAAAATACGTCTGAAATTTAGTTTTTTAGTTAAGTTTATTTAATTAATTGAAGGGTTCGGTAGTGAAGAAAATGCTTGAACTGCATATTGTATAAAAAGTTAGAAAAGTTAGAGATGTGGTCATACCTTTTAAGACAATATACGTATTTTATGTTGTTGAACGCAACTGTAAGTTTTCGTCCACTCTCAGCATCACAGTTAAAATAGATTTCACAACCATGCGTGAGTATAGGGATGATCAATGTTTTTGCTAGCATTATTCTAGAATTTATAGGCGTTATGTATTGGGAATTTTGAAGAATTCTAACGACCTATTAAAAAATACTCCAAGATTCTTAGCTGTCTCTACAAGTTCAATAGTGGCATTATCAAGCATTTATCGAGGGAAATAAGAGAGGTCCAGAGACCGTTTAGAAATAACTAAGCATTTAGTTTTGGTGCGGTTTAAGAACAGGTCATTTTGTGGGGACCATGTGTGAATGCTTTGAAGGTCCTCGTTTATGTTATGGGTGCAATTTTCAATAAGACCAAGCGTACTACTCAAAAAAAGTTTGACATCATCTCCATACATGTGTGTGAGGGAGAACTTCAAAATAGATGTCAGTTCATTTATATAAAGTGAAAAAAGAATTGGGCCCAATATTGAACCTTGCGGAACACCTTCCAAGACTGGCAAAAATGGAGAGAGGGTATTGGAGACGGATACAGCCTGCTTTCTATCACTTAGATATGAAAATACCAGATTTGTTGCAGAAGACGAAAAATTAATTGTACGCTTGGTTTCGGCGGTACATGAGCGAGGATACTTCAGGAGTAAAATACGGTCGAGATTGATGAGTTAGGCATTTTTGTTTAAGTGGAGTCTAAGTATAAAAGAGATGGTCCATATTAGATTGAAGTAATTTGACTTGTTCATTAGCTGATGACATAAAGTAGCTTCTATCCCATTTAACCGTTGAAACATTTCTCTCAAGAGCAGGAATATCAATGTTTTTGAAATCTCTATATTGGAAAACTGTTATAGGGGTTATTAAAGTTAGAAATATGAGATCATGTTTTGAAAAAGTTATCAAATTAAAGCTATTTGTTCCATGAGAGATACGAGGGGTGAAAAATCAACGTATCTGTTCGGCTTTTAGACAGTCCCAAGTAAGAGTTTGTCTTCTACACACACCATGTCCAAAAAAATATATTCAATTTCACTACCAAGGTATGACATACAATTCATCCACCATCTCGAACATAGATTGCAACACCTCCTACTCTATCTCCTCTATCAGCCCTAAAAAGTCTGTAACTCTTTAGCTTAAACATATCAACGGACTGTTGCTCCACCTTATTTATTTTGTTATTAGACAACGATCAGTTATCTTTTATAATCTTTCTTTTAAATTCTGTCCAAGAGACACAAGTACATTACTGAAGCCCCAGCCTTAATATGAAAGTTATAAAAGCCTTGTAAATTATAGCCAGATCAGAAGGACTAAGAAACTTCTTGCATCTTGCATCGAAGCAAACCCTAACACTAAGCAGAATTTAATGAGCTTATCACACTTTGCAGTTGGTAATCCACCACATCAAAAGTAAAAGGAAGAAAATCTTAACACGAACATGAAAAGTTCTGATGGTACTGTCATCAGTGAAATAATTAAGTGGGTAAGAAGTTTCAGACAAAAGTTCATTTATAAAAATAAGGAAGAGTGTCAGAAATAAAACGGAAACCTGTGTGAAATGAATGGTCCAAAACGTTATTTATGTCCAAACAGAAAAGAGATCCACCAATACCAAATTCACGCACTTTCTGAATAAGAGAGCTTAATGCCAAATTCTAGCAAATGCCCTCGAAATACCAAGTGCAATAATCTTACTCTCTCCGAAACGATGTAAAGACTTGTTTCGCTTTTAAGTGCAGTAAGCTATGAGACCAGGGGTAGAATCGGCTAAGGTGATAGTTGACTATCATTTTTTTGATAGTCAAAATGACTATCTTTTTTATTCCGTCTGTGTAAGATGATTCAACTTAATTCAATTCGAGTGAACAGTTTAAGATTCAAATTGTCAAAATTCATTGTTGCCATGGTGAAATTTTAAATTAATTCTTATAAAATATCTAAATAAAAATATCAAATTGGCCTCGTTTTATTAAAATTCTTACTTTTCGAATGTCGTAAGCTTTGTCGGTCACAGGAATGTGTTTTTTATAACGAAGCAAAGCGAACTAAGAAAACTTTCTAGTCGTTTGTGTAAGAGTCTGATAGCTCTATTCGGAATAAACATATTTGTTTGAAAATGACTATCAAATTTTTGTTGTGACAGCTTTTTAGGTATCAATTTGACTATCAGCTTACGTAGATCAAATTCGATCAATTTGATTGTCATTTATCAACAATCACTTTAGCCAATTCCACCCCAGCAGTGGTACTGTAGCTACGAAAGGCGTACTGCCGGTCATAAGTGTTTCAGTGGTTTTATCAGAGTTGAAGAACACGTCTTCAAAACAATAGCAGGGACACTATCCGGGTCAGCAAATGTATGTATGTCTAGATCTTTAACTACTGTTTACTCTGTCAAACTAGAAACTTTCATCTTTGATCATAGTAACCTCCTTACAACTCCGATCAAACCATAAGTTTTCCCTGGGATCGGATGTTGCCTATTTGGTTTAGAACTAAATCGGCGCTGGAAGCCACGGCAGTATGGAGGAAGCATAGTTGCCAGGTAAAGTTAATAAAGAAGTGGAAGTCGGTTTTTCATAGGTTTTTACTTTACCAGGGTTTTCTTTGCAATTTGAAATTTGCAGATATGACACAACGGTCTGATAAGCCTGGATGCGATAATACACTGATTGTATATTTATTAGGATCAGAGGTGGGCAATAAATCAATAGTTGGCGGATTGAGCTGGAACGTCAGGAAACTGAGTTGGACCGTCAGGTAGTAAACTATTGCACCCTCAATCAGGCTCTCAGCCTTGGTATAGATTTGATATTGAAAAACGGAAAAAAGAACAGAAGTCATATATTAAATGAACAAAGAAACCAGTAAGGGTCCAAAGGTTCATCCTTGAGGTACACCAGTATTTGAAATGGAAGGAATGAATACAATAAAATTGGTTAAATATGAATTAAATAAGTTAAAATAAGTCATCAGTTTATCACAGAGAAGATTATAGTTCAAGCAGTCAAATGCATTTGATAAGAAAATTTAGTTTATTTATCACAGTAGTAACATTTTGTCTAGTATGTCCTCAAACACTTCACTAAAGCTAATAATATACTTTTTTATTTGGTTATGCATTTGGGTTTCAAAAGTGTTAGATAAAAATAGAGATGAATCTGTCCTCCATCCTATTTTCCTTTTTTTTGGATAGAGATAATAGTTGATATCTTTCTTGAGGAATTAGAAAAACTAGAACCTGGATGTATGTGTTTTGTCAATTCCAGAGAATTTAGATTTTATAGAAAAAATAATTGTTGCTCCTATCATCCACCATTCTGTTCAATTCGTCTTGTTTATTTACCTACTATGGGCTGTATCCCAAATCTCAAATGCTACCTTAACAAAGAAAATGTTGGTATCTTAGGCTCTGAAAACCCAAACGGAAAGCCAATACATCTTGAAAGGGTGACAGTTTGTTATTGATGGGATTGTGGATTGGTGGGATAAGTGGACCATTTTTATTCAAAAATGACGCTGAAAACAAAGTTCATGTCAACTGCTGTGGATACTACAAAGCCTTGTTTGCCAACAGTTTTAAAAGTAAAATCGAAGATAAGAATATGGACAACTTCTGGTTTATGTAGAAGAGCGTATCTTTTGCGAACCATATTCCCAAATCGTGTTATATGCCTTCTTACAAATAACAATTGGACACCACAAGGTTGCTATTTAACCCTTTTGAGCTTTTCTCCGTTATAAAACGTTAACGACCGATGGTATGTATAATAATAATCTGGAACCGTTTAAGGTTCAGTGTGAATGAAAGTGTCATTAAATAAATTCACTAAAACAGGTCTTGAAAAATGTAGAAATGAAATTCGCTGGGTCGTATTGGTCCACATCATTGAAGTATAAAGTAAGCTACCTTAAAGAAATTTCTTAGGCCAAAAAGTTCGGTAAAAAAATGATATCTTAGCTCTTGCCAAAAAAGTGGACTATTGCACGCTTTACAATAATATTTTTTTTGATGGAATGGTCTTCTTATATTGAAATGTAGACTTTAACTTCTACCCAAAAGACAATTTTTTTTGGAGCCTCAATCGCTGATGAAAAATTTGGAATTTTGAAAAAACGTGCCTTCAACACATTCTAACAATTTATTCTACATACTCGTTTTAAAGTCCTAAGCATTCCATATTTACACCAAAAAAAAAAACCTGTAATTATTTTAGCTTCCAATTTCATAGCAACAACTCGAATAGAATAAGATTGCCATTAGTTTAAACCGATACAATTCTTATTCCATGTCGAAGTTGACGTGAACACGGGAGCAGAATTAACTATATGTGATTTTTTTTTTGATAAATAATATGGGACTTCATTATGAAATGATGAATTATTTAAACAAAACTTACACTACACAGTCTCCAATGACAGTTTGGTTAAAAGTTTATTGGTAATTAAAACCAGACAGAAAATGTTGGTGCTTAAAGAATCGATAACTTACACTTAATTTTTGTTCTCGGTTAATCGATTTGTATTTACCTGGAAAGAAAGAAGAGAAAAATATACATTTAGTAAGTATTTTTAAGCCTTCAATAATTTGTGTAGTTAAATTGTGTATGAATATAAAAATCTCTAAGAGCCAAACAAAAAATCAGTTCAAACAAAAATTCAAAAAAAAAAAACTGATTCAGAGTTAAACTATGTCCAATTTGACATTATGCACTCTATTCTTAAAAGTCTTGATTTCAAGTTTAAATTACAAAATCTGTATTAACTCTTATTAAAAGAAGTTAAGTGATCAATGTGGCTAAGGACTCAATTAACAGAAATTCTCGAGTTCTAAAAATGTTTACAAAGTACTTAATTAACAAAATTCGGGAATGAGCAAAATGTGTGGTAAGTACTCATTCTTATAATATGATAATAACCCGTCTGAAAAGTTATATATTTATACGTAGAAAATAAAACTTTTGTTTTTAATTCAATCCACTTGCCCTCACACTTGTAAAACACACTGTATTAACCATCCAAATAAAACTTCTAACCATAGATATGAAATGAAATAAAATAAAAAAAAGAAAGTAATTGATGTTTGAAACTTCCATTCCTGTTAATACGATTAAAGCAGAGCAAATACCAGCTCATCACGACTACAAACTAAAACAAAACTTAATTCAACTAAAACTTCTATAATATCCTCAAGTTTTACGTTTTTATTTTTATTGCATACTCATCGTATACAGTTCTTCACCCTTGTCCAATTCATCGTCCCTAGTCTCATACCATTATAGCCTACCGTATCGTATCGTATATTATACCTACGGCAACATCAACTATATGAACCTCAAAAAATCAAACATCCTAGATAGGTCCTTATAACCATGAGTCAAATCGTCCGTCGCGTCGCATCGCATCGTCGTCGGTCGTTAGGGTGGGTTTGTGTATATCTGTTTGTCTATATCTTCTATCCTATTTTTATATGTTTATTATATTTGCCACAAAAGGCAAAAAATATAAAAGTAGCTAAAGTTCAAAAGTTTTCACATCAATTATTTAGTACATTCCCTAGTTTCGTTCTATATGATGGTTTGGTTTGGTTTTAGTTCGGTCCTTATACGATCTCATATATCTACTTTATACTCATATAGAACCTATACACGTTACGATAGACGGGACGGACATGGGACAACTTAGATAGGTACTGGTTTGGTACATATAGAAAAGGCGAACGTGGGTAGATGAACTTTTTTGCCACTGATTTGAGTTATAATGTGCAATTTAGTTCATATCGGCTAACGGTTTTACCTCCGCAACTTCCGGCAAATGGCTTCAAACATTTTCTATATAACGTTTCATGAATTATTCCTCTAAGCTTTTTCATTTTTATACCTACCCATCATAGGGAGTCGTATAATCGTATTGTGTATAGGTACCTATAAAGATACACTATCAGGTTCTCTATCTGAATCCTTGAGGTGAAAATCAACTTTCATTTCAACCACAGGTGTATGTTAATATAAAAGTTTCTCTTATTTTCCTTCTGCCGGTCGGCAGGTTAAGCGGTGGCTGCCGGTCAACCCTTTGAACTCTCATATACCTTCACTGAATATCTACTTATATGAACCCGGATAACGCACATTGACTTCATGCACCAGATGCTACCGATTAGGTATTTGCATTTCCTGATTCAGAAAGTCAGAAATGGGAATTTGTTATCAATGTGGGAAAGACTACCAACCGTTCCGGTAGAGCATATACCTAAGGTAAGTCCGACGGACGACGACATGGTCGTATTGTGTCAGAAGTTCAAAAAAGTTCACCGACCAGACCAGACCGGATAAGCTAGATGAGCCTATTTGATTTGGTTATGTAATTTAATACAATATATTTCTATCTCGCATTGAATCCTCAAGTGCTTCAACTATCTAAGAGGAAAGAGTTTAAAAATCTATAATTGATAGATGCTGGGTTCAGGTGTTTTTTTTTAAGGAAAACAATTGTAGCTCTTTCGTCAAAAATAGCCTTAAACTAAAAAATACGACTTGCTCTTTTAGAATAATCATCGTCAAAAAACATTAAAAAGTCTTAAGGGTTCAAATGAAAGAGAACCAGGTCCTAAAGTGACTTACAAATATAAACCATTTCTGTGTACGAGTGATTTCAAGGATTGAGGGGAACTACAATTTGTATGCCAAATTTTAAGTAAGAATTTTTCATGATAAAAATAAATAATCTCGAACATTTCTCGTAAGAGGACGTGTTGGTGAAATGATCTAGGTGGCTGAGGCAGGGATTGAACCCAAAACCTCTGTAATGACAGCCCTACGCACTAACCATCACGCCACGGTTACTACACACTACTGTTTGAAACAATATTTATATTTTGAGTAATATCCTATCAATTGTAAAATATTATAGCAGAAAAGTCAGTTTGTCTTCATCACCATTTAAATGCCTCTTCCATTTTTAGAGACGTATAATAGATATTTGGTATCGTGTGTAAGGAACTATGTGTACAGCTAAGCGGCATTTACGGTATTTTTATTAAATAATATCTCAGGATTTTTTTGTAAACCTTTTCATTTTATTTAACTGCGAAAGTAAAAATCATTTTGAAAAAGATATACAGATTTTAAGTATATAGTACGAAGCTTCGTTCTTTCTGATTCTCATTATTTGGTGTCACAATAACTATATTTAAAACATAATCCATACCTGTTGATTTACTATTTTAAAGAAGGGATTTTGTAGTTCGAAATTCTGTGAGTCGAGCTTCTGTGATTCGGGAAATAGTAATTTGATATTTTGTGATACGGAATTTTGTATCCAACCCCAAGTGTATGGCAAAATTTCCGTTGCTCTAAAATTGCTCGTATAGTTACTTACTTACTTAAGGTGGCGCTACAGTCCGCGGCGGACCTGGGCCTTCAGCGTGTCTCCAGCCAGCTTGGTACCTAGCTAGTTGAGGTAATTGGATTCGAAGACCCTCCGGGCTGGAGCGTTGATGTCCATGCGCTCTACATGACCTAGCCATCTAAGCCGTTGGAATTTAATCCTGCTTACTAGGTCAGTGTCGCTGTAGTTTGTCGTTATATCAACTCCTCCATTCTCTATCTAAGCATATGGGACCAAAAATCACAAGAAGAATTTTTCTTTCGAAGCATCCTAAGACGCTAACATCTTTCATTGACAGGGTCCACGCCTCAGCGCCATAAATGAGAACCGGGATGATGAGTGTCTTATAGGTAGTGATTTTAGATGCTCGAGAAAGTCCAAAGAAGCAGTGATTTGCAAGAGTTATTCTTCGTTTGATTTCAGCGCTGGTGTGGTTGTCTATGTTTATAGCTGTGCCTATGTAGACAAAGTCCTTAACTATGTTCCTCGAAGTAATAGCTATCCATGGTGACGCTTTGTCCAAGACGTCGTTATTCAATGTCCTTTTTTCATGACAGCATATACTAGGTCTTAATCTTATTGACCACTAAACCCATCTTCTTCGCTTTCGTCACAATGCTCAAAAACGTTTCACTGACATCACCCTTTGATCTTCCAACTGTGTCAATATCATTTGCGTATCCGTTTAATTAATTGGTCCTTTGGAAGATTGTGCCTCTAGTGTTGACGGTTGAGTTTTGCACAATTCTTTCCAGAATGATGTTGAAGAAGTCGCATGACAGTGCATCGCCTTGTCTTAAATCTTTTTTGACATCAAAAGCATCGGTAATATGTTTTCTGACCTTGATAGAGCAGCGTGCATTCTCCATCGTCATTCTGCACAAACGGATAAGTTTGACAGGGATGCCAAAACTAGACATTGCTCGTTAGAGCTCTTCCCTATAGATACTGTCATACGCAGTTTTAAAATCGATAAAGAGATGGTGGGTATCGATTTGAAGCTCCAGGGTTTTTCCAAGATCTGCCGAAGTGTGAATATTTGGTCGATAGTGGACTTTCCTGGTCTGAAGCCACACTGATAAGGGCCAATCAGGTTGTTGAAGAATGGCTTCAGACGTTCACATAGAGAGGATCTTATACGCAATGTTAAAGAGACTGATGCCTCTGTAGTTGGCGCAGTTTAGATTGTCTCCTCTCTTATGTATCGGGCAAACTATGCTGAGATTCCACTCATCGGGCATACTTTCTTCCGACCATATTTTGCAGATGAGTTGGTGCATGCTCCGTATCAAGTCATAGCCTGCAGCTTTGAATAGTTCGGCAGCGATGGCGTCAGCTCCAGCAGCTTTGTTTGACTTAAGTTAAGATATAGCTATCTTCACTTTGTCAAGGTCAGGTAGGCGAATTGTTCATCTACGTCGCCTTGGTTGAGTGGTTCTATCTCCCTTACAGCGGAATTCGGTTCGTCATTGCCGTTATATAATTTGGAGAAGTGATCTGTCCATATTCTCAACATAGACTGCGGTTCTACTATGATGTTCCACTGATTGTCTTTACAGGCTTCAGTTGGTGCTGGTACCCTTGGGAGGTTTTTTTAACCTTTTGGTTAAATCTACGAACCTCATTCCTGTTGTGACATCCCTCTATATCCTCGATCACGCGCTTCTCATGCTCTCTTTTTTTCCATCTAAGAAGCCGGTGTTCCTCTCTTCTCTTTTGCTCGTAGAGCTACCGAGCAGCTCTAGTATTTTAGGGCAGTGCCGTTTTGTATGCCTCTTTTTTTGATGCGTGCGCTTGCTGGCATTCGTTGTCTAACCAGGGGTTTCGCTGTTGTGGCCGTGTGAAACCTAGCACTTCAGAGGCGGCATCTCTGATGGCTGCAAGGCAATGTTGCCACTGGTTTTCAATGCTTAATGCAGGCAGCATAGTACTCCTTAAGAGGTTATTAGAGACTCGATCGGAAAAGGACATGGCAGTGTCTTGAGATTGTAGCCGTCTACAGCGAATCTTCTCACAGTACTTCCTTGTTTTGGCTTGGATCGGGATATCCGTAGACGTACCTTGGCTACAACGAGGTAGTGGCCCGAGTCAATGTTGGCCCATCGGAATATTCGGATATCCTGTATATTGGAAAAGTGTATCTGGTTGACGGTTGATTGATCAGGAGATTTCCATGTCCCCTTGTGGATATTAAGATGTGTTAACTGCGTACTAGCTACAAGAAAGTCTCGCCCCGCAGCAAAATCGATCAGTCTGAATTTTTTGTCGGAGGTGGTGCCGTGCAGGCTGTATCTCCCGATTATGCCGCCAAAGATGTGCATTAAAATCTCCTAAGACAATTTTAATGTCATAGCCAGGGCACTGCTCATAAGTCTTGTCCAAGAGCTTGAAAAATTTGTCTTGGATGTCTTCATCTTTCCCCTCAGTTGGGGCATGCATGTATATGAGGCTTATATTGGTGAATTTAGCCTTGATGCGGATTGTCGTGATGCGCTCGCTCACACTGTTGAAACTCAAGACTTTTTGCCTAAGTCTAGTTCCAGCAAAAAATCCACACCCAAATAGACGCTGTCTTTGTTCTCGGTAGCAGTCGCCGTAGTATACATTGCAGTCTTTAAATTTTTGGTACGCCGGTCCATCCCATCGCACTTCTTGAATGGCGACAATATCTGAATTGCAGCAGTTTAGGGCTTCCGCTAAGCATTTGGCTGCAGGTAGTCTGTTAAGGGAACTAACATTCCACGTATAGATCCGAAGTTTGTTGTCCTTATTTCGTATGCTTGTGTTGTCAACAGTGAATCAGTCCGTATCCGAGGCTTGTTGGTGCTTTGCAACTATTGTATTATGTACGTGGTCAGTAAGTCACCCCGACGGCACAACCCCCAACCTGGAAGGCCGTTTGCTGCCTCCAACAAATTTAAACTGGGGTAAGAACCCAATCTCCAGTTGAGGTACTAGACACCTGATATTCACCGCGGGGAGGTGAGAGAGCTAGGGAGATAGACAGAGATGGGTTTTGAGAAAAACCTGTGGACGGTTGTGTTCTCTTGAATTCACTTGTCTACCATTTGAACATCAACAAATTTATAGCAGATTTTAGAATTTAGAAATAGATCTTCCAATATGGTGTGAGTTGAGTTCTTATTTGTCTAGTTGACAAAAAATATTATTTAGAAAGTAGTTTTAAACTGCTTGATATGATTATACAATATGGCCGATATTTTCAAAATTTGTAAGTCTCTAGTGTAAGACACTTTGAAACAGCTGATGATGTGTGGAAAAATGTACACATACATACACACCATTTTCTCCTACGTTGGTTCTCGACGAAACCCCAAAAGAGCTTTGAATTTTGAAAATTGCAATGAGTTAAGCGTGTATAGTTGTATTTATATCAATGACGTAGTTTTCTATTGTCAAATGTCAAAAGATGACATCTTTAAAAATAGCAGCTGCCTGTATTACAATTAATGTAAGTAATTTATTAAATCACATTTCTTAAATTTCAAAAATTAAAAACTTTTTATTTCTTTCAAAGGCTGCTCTGCATGTGTCTTTTAGACAATTTTCAGGAGATGATGATCCTTTTGAAATTCATTCTTTTCTTTCAATTCTAACGAATTATATTTTGTAAAATATTCAACACTCATAAAATATATGACACAAGCCTGAGAACTTAAAAGTAAAAAATAATACCTACGCCCACACGATTATATCAAGACTCAAAAAGGTAAACTTAAATTACTTGGTAACAAAAAAGCAACTTATTTTGCATTTATGTATATTATATTCATTCAAATTATTTTATTGGCATGTGGGTGTTGAGTTCTTCTTTCTTGGAAACGAACTTTTATACTTTACCTTTTTATCTGTCTTTCT
This sequence comes from Eupeodes corollae, assembly GCF_945859685.1. Lineage (NCBI taxonomy): Eukaryota > Metazoa > Arthropoda > Insecta > Diptera > Syrphidae > Eupeodes > Eupeodes corollae. The sequence goes on from NC_079149.1 coordinate 101,976,279, forward strand.
TAAAATATCATTCAATAAGGCAAAGGATGTATGGCTTAGGGTTTTTTAGGGAAAAAGATTGTCATTTCGAAAAATTGCAAAGTTGACAGTTGTTGGCTTAGTTCGGTATTTATTTATGTATGTAGATGTAGAGAGCTGCAGACAAGTTTTGTTGGCTTCTTATTTTGCCGAAGGAACATCGGATGGTTTATACACAGAGAATTCTTAATATATAAAGTTTTTGCATCTGCATATCTTGAAAGAAATTCCGTCAGTGACATAATATTTCACACCCAAAAATTCCCTATCCCATATTCCGCACCATCACCCTTCATTTCGGTAGGAATTCGTTTTATCATTGTGAACAAGGCCGTAGCTGATGGGGTTTCATGGGAAATGTGTTTTCTTGGAGTCTGTGAGGTGTTATCTGATACCTAGATCATAACTTAAGTTCTCCCTCAAACAAACAACCTCCCCTAACTATACGACTTTGGCATTCAGTAGGAAGAGAAGAGAGTTGTTGAGAAACCGCACATTTAAGGTTCCTTTCGTCTTTTTTGGATGAACACCCACCACATAATGACAAAAGAAATAACAAAACAAAAAATCATGAAGGACACAAAAAGATGAAGGATAGAGAAAATGATGAAAGGAAACAAAGCATCATCCTGCTCCTGCTCTTATATTTCTACAAAACAGAGAACAAATCAACAAAAAGGAAGAATAAAAGCTCAAAACGAATAAAAAAATGCATGACAACAAGGAACAACGAGCATAAAGTCGGAAATCAGTCACGCGGAAGGGAAGAAGGTCTAGGGGACTGGGACTGGGAATGGAGCTGAAACTGAAACTGAGCCACTTCCATTTCCACCAGTACCCAGTACGCTGTTTTCGATTTTGTTCCAGATACACTACCTACCAGGATAAGGATGATTTCGACAGTATAAAAACACTCACAGGATTCAAGGCATACATTACAGCGATTTATCAGGGACACCATCACCAACAGTATTCCCGAACCAGCTTTAGAGCAACAAAATAAAAGAAAAACAGAACCTAAAAAAACTGGGACACGGAAGAGGAGGAAGTATTTCCTGTGTGTTTGTATGTCGAGCGAGCTCGAGAGTCGAAGCTCGCTTTCCTGTTGTAGGTTATCGTTTTTATGTGTTCACTTTTAATTCGCAGCGACGACTTTGTGAAGTTGAAAATTTAAGTGTTGCCAGAGTATAAAAGTGTTTAAAGTGTGGTCATAAAGGGATTTGCATAAAATTACCAAACCCTGTTGGCATAATTCTTTTGGTTGCCTGGGTTTGGGCTGGCTAAGGGTTTTCCTTGTGTGTGTTGCTTTCTCTTCAAAAAACGTTTTTGATCCTTTACTCTTCTGTCTTTGTTCTCACTTTCTTTTTCTCATCCTCTATCCTCTTTCTCTCTCTTTCTTCCCCCTTCTATTTCATCTGTATACATATTTTTACTTGGTTTTCTTTTTTTTCTGGGTTTATTTTATGGTGCGGTGAAGTGTGTGATATGAGTTGAATAGCCTGAAGGAAGAAGGCAATTTGAACTTTAATGACAGTCTTTAAAATGATTGATTTGAAAATTATATTGTATCTAGGCAATTAGCGGGGTGAATAAATTTATGTCTTAATGCCAAAGTGTCATGGACACTCGGGCAATACAAACAATTAACGGGTTTAAGTTTTAAGAGTGTATACATAACACCTTTTGGTTAACTCGCGGGTGAAGAATAATTATTGTGTTTGTTGTTTTTGAAAGGGATTTTCAAGATAGGTAATAACCACCATCCAAAATAGATGAACAGAATTTAAACGAGTATTAAGTAAAAGTGAATCTTATTTGTATTAAAGTAATAATTCAAGATGCTTTATTATAATGTGATTCGAATCAGTCAATATCAAAAGTACTCTTAGTTGATATTGCTTTGAATACCACTATTTTCGGTTTCATGATGGAAGGTTGACAGAAATGTGGGATGATAAAATGAACTGATCAAAAATCCCATAGCCATTGCTTGACACTTATTCTTTTTTTTGATATAAGGTCTTTCGGAACGATGACAAAAGAAGTCGAATTCGGAGACTTTCGACACATGGCAGTTATCATAAAATCTGAAATCCGGAGACTTCCGACACAGGGCAGTTATTATAAAATCTTAAATAACTTTTAAAGATTTTTAAAATATTAATGCTCACCTTCCTGATTTCAGAATTGGAGCAGTGACTGAAATGAGGTTTGACCTAAGTGATCTGATCTTTAAAGCATGATGGTGACTTTAAACTGGCATAACCTTTACCTAGTTGTAACCATAATTTATTGTAGAGATTGTTTTTTGATATGTTTTTGGTTTAACAGAATGAAGTGTTATGTTTAGTGTTTTTATTAGAAAGACTGAAAATGAGGAACAGATTTGTTGAGTTGGTATTTACCCACTGATTACACAAGGCTTTGTTTTTGGCAATAAAATTGAACTTTTTCAATGGGTTTTGTTAGCTTAGTTCAAATCTTATTTAAAAATTATTCTATTACTCAAAGTTTTTAAGATATTAGTTTTAAAAATTCTAAAAAAATGTATATGAGGCTTTTTGGGGATATCTAAATTCATGAAGTATTTTTTTTGTCTCTGTATTTAAGTCAGTGATAGTTTTTCAATTATCTAGAATATGGTGTTGAAATATCTTCATAAATGTTTAGATTTCTTCTGTCGCACATAATTCTTTTGATTTTGAACAGACAAATTTCAAACGGTTTGAATGTGATTTTTGTTACAAATCTTTCCTCTTAACAAGGCTACAGTATCAAATTTTTTAAATAAATTACATAAAGAAAAATAATATCACAGTATGTTCAAAATTAAGATGGAATTTCAAATTTGCATTCCTGACTAAAAATTATGCTCAAAACGAATTTTTTAGGAGTACTAAAGTGTTAAGTTCAAGATTTCTCAAAACTTCAGAAAGGGTCAAATGAAGAAACTAAGTGAGATGCAAAAAGATTTGAACTGTTTGCAAATTGTTGCTATGGTGTCGTGTTATACCTAAGCTAATTTTTAAAGAAGCATATTTTAAAAAGAAACTAGATTTGATAGAAAAGTTGTATGGTTTATTGTTTTATTAAAAAAGTATTGTTTGTTTGTGTGACAGTATATAGCAATAACCGAACCTATAAGTTTACATAGATAAGGATTTTTAACCCATTTGTTACCAAAGAATTAAAAACTGAACAATTTTAACTTTTGTTGACATAACTTTATTAAATATGGTCAAAAAAATACACAAATATTTTTATTTTAGTTTGAACTGTGTTTAAGGCTATACCCAAACAGGTACAATTAGAAGATACGGATTCAAATATTTAACTATCATGGTATTTTTTGAAAATTTCTCTTTCGATGCACAGAGCTATGGCGCATAAATCATGTGACATACTCTGCATCTACGAAGCTTTTCATTTATTTTGGAAAATGGTAATCTCCACTATAGGCCACGCTGGAAGCGATAAAGCGTTTCGATGTTGTCGATTGGAGAGTTGCATGAGTTTTATTGTAATGCCTAGCAATATTTCTTTAGAAAGAAAACCAATCAACTTCGGAATCAGCTGCGACTTTATACAGTTTTCAAACGTTCACCAAAGTAGAACTCAGCATTAAAGTAAAAAGGGGCCACAACCATTTTTTTCCTCTGATTTTTATTTTATATGTATGGATCGATTGGTCATGCAAGCCAACGCCACCTATTCCCTTATTGGAATTAGCAATAACATTTGGTTGTTGAATATATACTTTTTTTCTTAGCCGATGATTACCGTTTGAAAAAATGTATATTGGGTGAATTGTGTCAAAATTTTTACTCATGGTGACAACATTGTTATCATTACTCTTGACGAAAACCACTTTATTGTTGGCATCGTAAAAATGTTCAAAGTGACCACTTTTTCTTTTTTGAACTGGTTTTTGGCTTCAATGGACTTTTTTTTCTGGTTTCCTTTGCTGTACCAATAGTTCTGAATCCCTTGGCTCTCAATAACCACTAAGGCTCATGAGACGTAAAGAAGTTATCAAAATATATAACATGATCAGAAGGGTATGGGATTGCTTCTAACAGCTCAAGTACATAACTCTCGATCCCAGTGGCATGTGACTTATTTCTGCTTTCACATTTTTTGCACCACAATACGTGTCAAAGCTATACAGGGAGTTACAACTAGTTGTAAGCATCCAATTTTTTAATCCGAAACGACAAGGTTTACCTCTTATAAACTGCATCGATTAGTGGTGACCAAAATACCTTATCATGGCTTCATCAATAGATAACTTTTCGTGCATAAAACCCCAATGCTGGTATGTTTTGCTCAAAAGATTCATCAGGGGCCTAAGTTTTGCCATTTTATCTTGCAAATCAAAATTACAGTTACCCGCAAAATGAATATATTTTTTTATTTCAAAAAAACGACTTCACGACATGTTTTTGGCTACTAATGCCGTTCTCGTATTTCCAATGTCCGTGTCTATGTCTTCGTGGTCAGTGTTGAAATCTGCATCTGGGGGTATAATTCAAATCAAATGGGGTGGCGCAACAGTCCGTTGTGAACCAGGGCCTAGTGACTTACAACTCTCAACCATTCCTGTGTGCGAGTAACGTTGTCAGGAATGGAGGGTATAATTGCAATGTCAAATAATGCATTACATTCATTTTCTTCGAATGCATTTAAGGCATTTGGAAGATTTTCAAAACTTCTTTCATAAAATGCTGCTTTTTGAAAATGCTTTCAAATCCATTCTAAACAAAAAATATATGTACATACATATGTATAGCACATTTTCAAATTGTTCCCAAACGAGTACAGCTTTGCGATTAATTACCTATCGTAATAATAAATTTAAACTTGATATTTAACTTTTAATAGCTTTTTCTTTACTTGATTGCAAAAAATTTAAACCGAAAATAATAAAATATATCTGTTTTTTTTTTCTGAATATACACCAACCACTAACTGAAAATCGGATTATGACACACACTCATAACTTCGCATCCCATTTGTCGATTTGAATAAGAATTCAACAAAATATTATTAATAACAATATTTTGTGTCGAAAATTATTTCTAAAAAGTTTTTTTTGTTCTTTTTGTAGGTTTTCGTGTTTTGTGAGAAAAGTTGTAACTTAAATATTTTTAAAAAATAAAACAAAAAATTAGCAAAATATAACAAAAGATATCATCAACATAACTCTTGCTGCATATCAAAAAACCTCACCGGATCCTGCCATCTTCAGACAGCTTTGCAATGAACTTGCACACCACCTTGCCTCGAACAATTTTGCCTTTGTGTATACTAACATCTCAAAAATAAAAAACACCCCTGCATACGCACTCGTTGATCAGCTAGGAAATACGGTTCATGCAAATGCTTTTATTAAACTCAGCTCAATATTTACAGCAGAATCCGCTGCCATAATTAGTGCTATTGAGTTTGCAGAAAAGAAACGTGGTAAGTTTTGTATTTTCTCAAATAGCCTCTCCACTTTAAAGGCAGTTCTCAACTTAAATAATAACCAAGTTCCGATTACAACGATTTGTAACAAATTATCGCAATACCCACACAGACATAGCACAGTCGTATCCAGTCTCAAATATTTACAGCACCAACGATATCCGAGCTTATATTACTGCATTTTTGAATAAAACGAACATCCAAACTTTAACAGGTACAAATAATTTTCATTCAAATCTTATTAACCCTCTGTGCATTCCAGCCAAATATCCACCACAACTATCACGAAAAGAAACTACAGCCATTTTGAGACTGAGACTGGGCCACACCCGCCTCACTCATCATCACCTACTTGATCGTAACCTCAGAAATGATTCCTGCTTCTACTGCAACAATCCAGCAAAAATGACAATCGAACATCTTCTAACCATCTGCCCTATCTTTCAATCAAAACAAAACAGTTTCGCCTTACTAGAACTCATCAAAAACCCTACATTAGATAATTCCATCAAAGTACTTGCACTTTTGAAAAAGATTAATTTAATTTCAAAATTATAATTTGAAATATTTCTATACCCAACGCATATCTATTTTCTTTTCTACATATGTAAAAATTTAAAAGCACAAGCTGATGACTACAAATGTTAACGTTTTCTACTAATTATTTTCTGTAATTTTATATTACTTTAAATAAAGTTATAGTAATAATTATAATATTAAATATTTTACATGTGATTAATATTTGACTAATTTTTACTAAATTTAGTAACATTTTTTGAAATGTTGTATCTCTTATTTATAAAATACGTATTGGAAGAAGACCATTATCTTCAACCTAATTAAGCACAGAACGAAATCATTTTTTCCTTCATTTATTCACATGATATCGATGATCGAACATCATTTTTTACCAATTTAGTGTACTATTTTTTTAAAATTTGTTTTTTGTTAAAAAATCACTTTTTCATTTTTATACAAATTTTACTGAGTGTTGAAAACAAATATATTTTATAAGAGGAAAATGGGCCTCATAATTATTATAAAAAAAGAACAAGTTTTTTAAAGACACATCAAGTGAAATTCTTGTGCTAACTGAACCTTATAAAAACTTAAGTACCACATATTAATGCAAAATAGAGACTAATAACGTTAGTGAAATGCATTATTCTAATGTTCGACAGATATAAGTTTTCGTCAATACGACGCACTACAGCACTTTCTTAGCGACGGACTTATTGAAAGTGCTTCATAGGACTAACTAGTTCCAGTAGCATTTTGCACCATTTTCACTATAAACGGCCTAGAAGGTTCTTCACGAAAACCCATCACGGTCGTCAGTCAAGTCTAAGTAGTGCAAATTTTGAAACGCTTTTTTGTTTTCAAAGTACATATTTTTGTGGTTGGAATCTTTTGACCTTTGATCACTAAAAACTATACTCCATTACTAAAAATGGAATAATACACCCTTCAAAAAAGCATTATTAAAATTTTAAAATTGTATTACAAAACTTCTTCATAGACTTGGATTGTGTCTTGTTTCAAATAACTAAAATATCACACAAATACCCAAGGTAATTGACCACCATACTGCTGCATCTCAATTATTGAAGGCATTTTCCTGCGAATAATACAACCTTAACTCCAAATTACCATAGAAAAAAGGACTTAAGATTTTCTTATTTTTCAATCATCAAAGAAATACCAGTGATTCTTTTCCCATATCATTACCAAAGTTAATATGATCATTTTTATGATCCGATATCTTTAAGCTCAATGTCATTTTCATGTTTGATTTATATTTTTGTTTAGGATGCATGCATGCAAAATGCAATATAATTCCTCATATACATTTATTTATATGGAAAAGTCACATAATCATACTATTTCCAATATAAAACCAGAAAGACGAAGAAAAAGGATTTAATCCCATAAAATCTCTCTTTGTCCTAACCCATATTATTCAATCACACCGCATCGTTTTCCTATTTGCGATGTTCGCTTTTTCACATGAACTTCGTTTAAATCAATAAGACTATCAGACCATCAGGATATTTTTCTCGTTTATGTATATGGAATGTCAATCTCATCTTATCAAAACCAATCTATCAATCTATCTTTTCATATAATAAAATCTAAATCCTTATATCAAATGCATATGTCACATTTTGCAGAAAGCCAAAGATGAAGATGGTCGTATGAGAAACCATATGGCAAGCACGTTAACGTTAATACGACCCTTTGAAACACTACTGGGAAGACAAGTTTTGGTCAAATTTTATAAATTACTTTGTTTAACATTTGTAGAAGAAAGATATTTTGAACCATTTTTCGTTTCCTAAATAATAACAAAACCTTTAGTTTTTTAAACCAAAGAGTTCTTCTTTCAATTGTCTTTCTAGCAATTATTTTTGGAAATCTATCATCTGGTTCTAGAACTTTCGTTACATAATCAACATGCAGTTTTAAGGTTTTAATAAAAAGTGGTGGTAGTCCTATTTCTATATACATATCATGTAGTTGGGCGTTGTATTTGGCAGATTGAAGATTGACGGAGTACCTTAACAACTTCTCAACGGTTTCGAACTGATAGTACCTGCTGCATACAACGTCACAGACTCAGATACAGCTTGAAATACTTTATATTTTACACTGTGATCAACTTCGTTATTTAAAAAACATCTTTTCCAGGTTGCGGATATGGCACATTTCGCTTTTACTAAATTTTTTTAAAGTGAGGTACCAAGCTGAGATTGTTCGTTATCGTGACTCCAAGATTCCTGTATGCTTTTACAATTTCAATGGGCTGTTCATTAAGATACCATTTTTCGTTTCTGCAAGCTCTGCCAGATCCCATTTTAAAAACCATTATTTTTGACTTCGTAAGATTCATCGTAAGATTCCATAGTTGGCAGTACGAATCAAGACGGTTAATCATAAGTTGAAGAGAATCTGGTGAGTATGCAAATAAAACTACATCGTCTGCAAATAAAAGGGTCTTTATAGGAACTCCATCTATCTCTATGCCACCTGGTAGAAAGTCGTTCAGGTCATAGATGTACATGGCAAGGAGATATGGAATTAGAGTGCAACCTTTCCGAACAGGCATTGTTGTCTCAAACCATTCTGAAATCTAAATTTCACTCCACACAGCCGATTGATTTTCCTGATAGATGTTTTCGAGAACCCTTCCTTTTTTGCTCATTCCAGCATTTTATAATTTATATATTAAATCGTTTCGATCGATATTGTCGAAGGCTGCTTGTGAAGCAATTAAGAAAATATTTAAAAAAATACCATTTTATGAAGGGATAGATAATTTAATTAGGTCCACATTATTCCAAATTTTTTAGAAGTTGATATATTAGTTGAAATATTACAATCAAAAAAGCTTGTGGCGTAGTTTTTAATAAAAACAAAACTTGTCCAAATTGCTTTTCTTTAAATTGTAATATTAGATTTGTCAAAGCCGAAATAGTCAAGGAAAAGTGGCGGTTAAAATTGTACACGTTTCTTGAACAGTACTGTGCGGATTTGGACGTTTCTCATGTCTAGGAGGCCATACAGAAGTTCCAAAGAAGGATATTTTATAGATAACCCTGACACATACAATGTAACTAAATACACAGATATTCATGCATATCATATAAATAAGTACATCTAACACACATATATTTTTGTGAATATAGGAAAGGATCAACTACTATGTAATATTTTCATCCTTATTATTTTACTTCGTCTTCTTAGTTTTCTCTATTCTAAATATTTCATATACATATTTTTAGGAAATATCAACGAAGGAAGACCACAAAACTCAAGAATTCTCTTTGTTGTCCTTTAATTGTGGGTGGTCTCTTATTATTATTATTTGTAATATGAAGATCCTTTTCAAGAGGGACAATAAGTTTCCTTATGCATTGACAGAAACCAACAACCAAATATATGGGGTTTTTGTTTGTTTGAATAAAAGATATACCAACAGATACATCAAACACCAATAATGTATGGCAAACGTAAATATGGGGTTAATACTCCATTCCATTCCATTTTATTGTATTCTATTTTTTTTTTGTGTTTTTTTTCTACCTATCTAATATTTTTATTTTAACTCAACTTTCAAAGATTTTCATTCTTTCGGGTATACAACTTTTGTATATATTTCTGCAGCCCTAGGTATTATAGCCTGCAGAAAATAAGATACATGGACGAAGAATTTAAAGTTTCTTTCTTCTTATTGGGCAAAAGAACTTGTGAGTACCCTCAATGTTGAGTAAAATAGAACGTCACAACTTAAATGTTATAATATTGTTCAGGTAAATGACTACAAAAAATAAAATCATATTTTTTTTATATTTTCCAAGCTGACTCGAACAATATTATTGTTACCTTATAAACAGACAAAAATAAGGTACGTATACGCCTGAGTGGACCATTATATGCAGAAACAGAGTTTTCCAATAAGACATTTCATTTCAATAGCTAAAAAACTATTATTTTTACAAAAAAAACAAGGCTTTGTTTATTTCATTGTAAACAAGAAAGAATAAACCATTGACAATGGAAATTTATATTATTCTTATGGTTCCGTTTTCAACACCATATTCTTTTCGTGAAATGTTCCAAAACTAATTCGTACATTCGTAGCTCTATGTTATTGATAACCTCACGAATTTCATCTTTAAAGTCTTAAATGTATTGCTGGAACATTGCCGTCGTCTTCATCTCTCACGTGAATTTAAAGAAAAAGGTCTTAAGACTTTAAATAACAAAATATCACTGGTCAATTCCAATCACCTCTTCTAGAAATAACAGTCAAGAAACTTTTCTTTAAAAATTTCGACAAAAAAAAGCTTGTTAAAAATAAACATCTTCAACATCCGGCAATCACCCCATTAAAAAAAACAGTATCAGAGTTAAGATAAAAATTATTCTTGGATTTTTCGAGGCTCAAATGTGTTAATTCTACTTTTTTCATAGCTACACAAATAGTTACGCAAATGTAATTCATATCTGAGAATAAACCTTCGGATTATTTTGGTGTATCAGCTGTTTTTTTTAGGTTTAAATCTTAATGTTAACAACATTATATTAATTAGAGGCTCTTTTGTGAGCTGTTAGTTGATCTATGTTTAATTTGGTTTGGTTTGAATAAACTGAAGACTTAGACTTTCTTCTGTAAGGATATACAAAGTCGTTGATCTACGCCAAAAAGCAAGAATCGAATTAACATTTGAAGACCAACATTAACCCCATTTTTGCTTATAAATGGCAACCAATGTTACACAAAATTTATTAAAAAAGAGGCTGGGATGCGACCCACACTGATAACTTCCCATCCCGTCTGTCGATTTGTCTTGCTTAAAAGTTTGTCTATATGTACTCGTATCAATTTTTATTTTTTATGAAAAAAACCGACTGTTGGATTTTTATATAAAAATTACTAAATATCGAAAACAATATTTTCTGTGAAATAAAATAAGTTTGAAGCCAATATTTAAAATTTTTGAAAAGATATTTCAGTTGAAAATCAATTTTTACCAACTTTTGATGAATTTTTTTTAAGTTTTTTTAATTTTTTGTATACAAACTGTCATTTCGATTTTTTTCAAAATTTCACTGAATGTTGACAACAATATTTTTTGTAAGGTAAAAGTAGTTTAAAGCCAATATCTACAATTTTTGAAAGATATTTGAGTCGAAAATCAATTTTTACTAACTTTTGTTCATTTTTTTCGGTTTTTAATTTTTTGTAAAAAAAACTGTCAATTCAATTTTTGTCAACATTTTTCAAAATGTTGAAAACAATATTTCTTATAAGATAAAATGAGTTTGAAGACTTAATCTCAAGTTTTTGAAAAGATATTTGAGTCGATATTCAATTTTTACTAACTTTGAGTAATGTTTTTTTTAGATTTTTATTTTTTATAAAAAAAAACTGTCAATTCGATTTTTCTCAAAATTTTATCAGATGTCAAAACATTATTCTTCGTTGCACAAAATTGTTTTGGGGATAAAATCATATTTAAGTCGTAAAATTTCCCTTGGCATGAAAAGAAGTTAGAGTTGTTTTTTTACCCAAAGCAGGCAAATGCTCGAGAGTCAATTCTAAGATCTAAGACCTATAAATCTATCATCATTCCTTCTTAAGACCCTGGAAAGATTGATTGATATCCATTTAAAGGCAAGTATCGATACAAGTCTTTTGTCTTCGTCTCAACATGCCTACTGTAAAAGTAAATCGGTGGAAACAGCGTTACACACTTTAGTACGCGGCATCGAATATTCCCTCCATCATAAAGAGTTCACTATGGTTGCTTTCCTTGACATCGAAGGTGTCTTTAACAACGTGGACACATCAGTGCAATCACTTCTGCACTGACATCTCTAAAGGTAGAGAGTTCGCTTCGGGAGTTAATTCATTTAATGCTTACTAGCAGAATAATTAACTCAAAACTGGGCAATTCTTCTAGCAGACGATTCGTTAGTAGAGGGACACCGCAAGGTGGTGTTCTATCCGCTCTCCTCTGGAACCTAGTGGTGAATGAAATCCTAACTAGTCTGGATGCGAAGGGTTTCAGAGTGATAGCCTATGCTGACGACGTTGCTATAGCAGTTTCAGGAAAGCATCTTAACATCTACTTCTAATCCAATACATTGTTTCGCTAACGATAGCACTCTTAGCTTTTCATATTCGTTTCCAGACTCACAACCCTCCTCTTCGGATGTGGAACTGCAACGGCAAAATATGATTAGCTCCTTAAATTCCGACCTACACAGCATTGTACAATGGGAAATAAAAAATCGTGTGGAATTTAATGCTTCGAAAACGCAATGCTGTCTTGCTTCGTTAAAGCGAAATAAACCGTCTTTGCCACTATCTATGAGTGGCACTTGCATCAACGAAACAGAAAATCTTGACATCCTCGGAATGTGCATCAGCAACCACCTTTTGTGGAGCGATCACATACGCAATGTTGCCAAAAATGCCGCAAGATGTCTAGGTTTTTTGAGACGTTGCAAGAAATTTTTTTCTCCGTCTGATCTGGCTACAATCTACAAAACCTATATACGTCCGAAACTTGAATATAACTCTCATCTCTGGGCTGGTGCTCCAGTAACTTATTTAAGCCTCTTGGACAGTATTCAAAAAAGAGCTTTTAAAATGATTGGTGACATAAACATCATCAACTCGTTTACATCACTCGAACATCGACGCAAGGTTTCTTGCCTCACCCTTTTTTACCGTTATTTTAACGGACTATGCTCTAGTGAAATAGCCAGTTGCATTCCTCCCCTTAAACAATTTAACCGTAATACCCGCGCTTCTAGGAATGCCCATCAGTTTACCCTTGAGCCCAACTTCGGACGTACTATGAAGTACAGAGATTCTTTTTTTAGCCGTACTACGCGAATGTGGAACGCCCTGCCACGCTCTATCTTTCCCTGTCATTGCAATGTTCAGAAATTTAAAACCAATGTACACCAACACCTCCTATCCAACCCTTCCCTCTTTTCCTAATGCTCACACTGTGTCTTTGGCATATTAAAGGCATAAAAAACCCTTTTAGTGTTTGCTAATTATAAAAAAAAAAAAAAAAATCCTAAAAGAACTCTTACAAAATGCCTTAGACAGACTAATACATTTGGGCTGATCGGTGTGGACTGGGTGTTAACCTACACAAAACCGATTTGGTCTTATTTTCGAGGAGATACAAAATTCCATTTGTCAACCCTCCTTATATTAAAGGAATCCAATTAAAATTCTCAGACGAGTCTTAATACCTGGGTCTTGTCTTAGATAAAAAATTAAATTGGAAACGCAACGTACAGAAAAGAGTTAAAAAAGCTACTGTAGCTCTCTTTTCTTGCAAAAAATGTTCAATGTACGGTGTGGCAGTGTGGTGGACTGCTTTAGAGAAAGGTATAAACAGGGATTATCTAAATAAAGTCCAATATTCAGCTTGTCTATGCATTAGCGGATCGCTTCGCACGACCCCGTCTGCGGCACTGGATACCTTGCTCTATCTAGCACCTCTCGATATATTTAGCAAACAAATAATTGCAAGCTCTGCTATTAAGTCTCTCATTCCGGTGCTTGCTCTCTCAAAACAGATCGCATATAAGCTCGATAATAGGTGTCATAACACTGACACTGTCTAATAAGAAAGCACGCCACGCGACTAGGTATTTTCTCAAATGACTTTTGCAGAAGCTGTATGGACGAGGAAGAAGAAGAAACGGTTGTTTATCTTCTGTGGACTGGACATGCCCTCCTCTAGCTCGAAAACGCAAGAATTACCTAGGAGAATTCTTCTGTAACGATCAAAACGATCTAAATCATATCAGCATAATCAGCCTCTCACGTTTCGAAAGGGACTCAACCTGGTTCCATTGAGCTTAGGAAGAAGATTTAACATTCATGTGGTATCGCAATGGGCCATTAAACTGGCCTAAGTGTGTCCGTTTCCATCTTGGACAGCCACTATAACCTAACCCTAACCTAACAGTACGTTTTCTTATCTACAAAAAATAGTATGCAAACTTGTTACAAACTGATGTTTGGTTCTCGATATCTCGTGAACAATAGAAGATATTGACTTCAAAGTAATTTCATTCATCCAATTTGTATTTGTTTATATAAAATACAAATTTTAAAAAATGCTACTAAAATTTTTAAAAATTGGTTTTCGACCAAAAGTCTCATTACCAAAAATTTCTAAATCAAACTTTTTCATTATATGCAAAATATTGTTGGTAATTTAAATATTTTCAAGAATAATACAACTGACTACGTTTAAAACAAACCATGAAAGCCTACAAACTCTTAAGCAAACCAAATCGTTAGACGTAATGGGAAGTTATCAGTGTGGGTCGCATCCCAGCCTCAATTCTTAGTGTATTTAAGTCTCACCGCTCAAGCTTATTTTATCATGCTATAAATGAAAAAAATCAGTTATTATAAAAGTGGGCGGATACCACTCCCCTAGATCGAAGACAGTGGTATTTAAATAAGCAAGATATCTGAGTGCCTTTTTCTAAGCGAACAAATTTCTCAGATCCTTGAATGAGTGCTGGAAACAGGTCACTATGGTCTCATGCAGCAGCAGTATTTTGAAATTCTCTATTTATTTCCTTTAAGTGATTTTTTTAAGATTATTCAATCACAATTGCAAAAACCATAACCGATAACCACATCATGATCATATATCAAAACTCGTTGCATATGTGTGGTTAAAAAAGGTTTCAACACCAGAAGAGAACAGAAAATCATCATTTCATTTCATTTTGGATTTCTCAAAATAGTTTCAACACTAGTATATCCTTGCTTTGATTTCATCATTGATATGGATTATATTCCATTCCATAGTACATAATGTATATTCTATTGATGTATAGAATATTCTATACTATGCAACATACTATCAACACTTTGTGGTCAATATGATTCTTGATTGCTTATTGCATCACTGAATCTAACATATCCTGTGTGAATCTCTGTGAAATTTATTTATCTTTCAACACAGCATCATCAGTATAGTTGTTGTCGGTCGATTGCACCTTAAACATCTATCTAACACCGTTTGTGTAGGTGCAGGATATAATATATGGGAATAGGTTATAGGTACCGAAATGTTGTATATTGAAATGCTGCTGCTTCTATAAGTCCTTTATATACATGTGTATATAGTCTGGTCCTGCTCCTATCATCATTCCTTGGAAAGCATCAGGCAACAGGAAGGAGTACAAAATAAAGAAAACCCCGAAGCTTTTCAGACAGACAGATATGGCGGGATGTAGCAACTTCTATGTATGTACATATGCAACAAAAAACAAAAAGGATAAAAGTATGAGGAGCAAAGGACTTGAACATGTTTCTTACGCTTCATCTCGCACTCAGAAGGATGTTGGCTGAATGATTCAATAGAAATTGAGACAGCCACTTCCTCTTTCTTTTGCTCGGGCGTATGGTGGAGTTTCCTCAATTCTGTGGTATTCTTTTGTAAAAATATGGGTTCGTTGCCGGGGTCTTCTCTCTGGAGTGACTTAAGTTCTTCAAGTATGTATACATACATCTATTTATCTGTATACGAAACTATATGAAGTTTGAACTTCTTATGTGTACAACGCACCTGTATTCCTATCCTGTCACTACTTTAATAAAACCTACACACACAAGTACAAGTACCTACCTTTTGTATGTATATATGCTTCGTCCTGAGTGATGTAGAGTATGATGATGTCCTTGATGAAATACAAATTGCATTGTGGTATAGTAATTTGAAACTATTTTCCATTTCGTTTGCATTATTATATTTGAAAAGTTGTGAGTTTTGTCCTTTTGTCAAATATATCCTTCTCGTATATATTTATAAATCAGAACATAAGAGAGAAAATGGATTTACCAAAACAATTCAAATAGAGTTATTTTAAAGTTGGAAAATATGAACATGAACAATGTCTTGTGGGTTGGCTTAACCATAAGATATGTATATTCATGTATACCGAAATATATGTACATAGGTACATAAAGGCAGGACGTATACGATATGACAATAAAAATTGATTTCATATTTATTGAAGTGAAATGATGAATATTGAGTGGTATATTGAATTTCAAGTGGGTTACCGTCTGAATGTAGAGTTACCGCAGTGAGATGATTTTGAAGACTTTAGAGAAATTAAAGGGGATTTGATTTTGTAATAATAAACTCATGTAATTTGTGGTTTAGTATCTGAATAGGTGATTTAAAAAAAAACTTTGCTCTTGAAAATTATTCGAAATTTATTTGAATTTTGCTATAATTTTCCTTTTGCTGTATTTTCATGTCTCATTATTTAGTTTCGTCTTGTCTTGCATGAAATTGGGACGAGAAAAAAAGTGAAACATTTCTTGTCTTGTGAAAAGAACAAATTTTTACATTGTAACAATATATCAAGTTTGAAAAGTCAGCAATTAACACACAATGAAAATCTTGGAATTTGTCTCAACAGAACTCCCCTATTTTATTTAAGAGCTTTTTGAAGAACGTTACAAACTTCCTTCCAGCTCCTTCCCTATCTAGATGTCTCCAATTTTGCGTTTCAAGTTGGGTAAGGTCACCTTCAACTTGTGCGCGCCACCTGATCCGCGGTCTTTCTTTACTGCGCTGACCTGTGGGTGTGGATTAGAAGACTTTCCGGGCCGGAGCATTGGTTTCCATGCGCTCTACGTGACCCAGCCATCTTAGTCGTTGGACTTTTACCCATCTGGCTAAGTCTACGTCACTGTACAGCCCGTACAGCTCGTACAGCACCGACCCAATTTGCTTTCATCCATTTTTGTCATAGTACATGCTTCTGCACGGTATAGCAGGACGGGGATGATAAGAGTCTTATACAGCAACACTTTGGTCCCTCGAGAGAGGACTTTACCACTCAATTGCTTTCTTAGTCCAAAGAAACAGCGGTTAGCAAGAGTTATTCTCCGCTTGATCTCTGGTGTTGTTTTCTGCGTTTACAGCGGAGCCTAGGTAGATGAAATCCTTGACTACCTCAAAGTTACGTCAGTCGATGGTGACGTTTTGACCAAGTAGTCGGTGTTGTATGTCCTTTCTTGACGACACATTGACATCACGCTGAGTTCTTCCGATTATGTCAATGTCATCAGCATATGCTAGTAATTGGACATACTTTTGAAAGATAGTAGCTCTAGTGTTGACGTGTGAGCTCTGCACTATCCTTTCAAGCACGATGTTAAAAAAATCACATGACAACGCATCACCTTGCCTAAAATCTGTTTTGACATCGAAAGGTTCTGTTAAGTTGTTTAAAACCTTTATTGAGCAGTATGAATTCTTTATGGTAATCCTGCACAAACGGACGAGTTTGGCAGGGATGCCAAAACTAGACATGGCTCTATACAACTCGTTTCTGTAGATGCTATCATATGCGGCCTTGAAATCAATGAAAAGATGGTGGGTATCGATTTGATGTTCTTGGGGTTTTCCAGAATCTGCCGTAATGAAAGATCGACTGTGGACTTTCCTGGTCTAAAACCACACTGACAAGGACCTTTCAGATTGTATAAATATAACGGAGAGAAGATTTTGTAAGCGATGTTGAGAAGACTGGTGCAGTTAAGAAGGTCTCCTTTTTTCAGGATCGGGCAAACAATACTGAGTTTCCATTCATTGGGCATGCTTTCTTCTGACCATATCTTACAGATAAGAAGATGAAATGTTAACAGTCGAACTGTTTGTTCCGAACACCAATTATTTTAATAAATATGATTTTTAAAATCATGAAAATAATATTTTTATTTTTAAAATCATTAAATGAAAATAAAAATAAAAATGAACCAGCATAGTGTTCAGATAAGTTGGTGCATGCTCCTAACCCACTTATTTTCAGCTGCTTTAAGGAGCTCGGCATTCAAGCCATCTGCTCCAGCGTCTTTTTTAGACTTCAGCTTAGATATGGCAATCTTTACTTCGTCTAAGTCGGGAGGACGGGATAAAGAAAAGTATAGAATAAATAGAATATCAATCAGCTAGTTGTTCGAGCAGAATCTTGAGATCGGGTAACAACTCAGAAAAGAAGAAAGCTCTGTTTAAGAAACCAAAGGTTCATTTTGTACTACCCCCAACCAGTAGTAAAACATCTTGTAGTAAGTACTTTAATAGTCAGCGAACGCTTTTTTTTATATTGTGCGCGCACTAAAGGGGTTATGGATATCCTTATAATGATTAAACACAGTACGAGCAAATAGAAAAAGAAGATAGGGTTAGCAAGAAGAAACCGATAAACATTGGTTATGAATGTCTGCAAATTGTGAAAAGTTGGAAATATTGAGTCAGGCAAAGCATTCCACATTCTTGTAGTGCGGCTAAAGAAAGAATCTCTGTACTTAACAGTACGTCCGAAATTTGGCTCGAGGGTAAATTGATGGGCATTCCTAGCAATACGGGCATTACAGTTGAATTGTTTAAGGAAAGGAATGCTACTGGCTATTTCGGTAGAGCAATGTTTATAAAAATAACATTAAAACAATGAAAGGCATGAGACCTTGCGGCGGTGTTCAAGAGAAGCAAATGTCTCGGTGAGAGAACGATCTCCTATCATTTTTAGAGCTCTTGCCGATAAATTGTTGATAGTTAGCAAAGCTGATAACAGCCCGAGAATGTGGAAGCTCCAGGGTAACTGAAAGACCAACTGAGGAGGATACTATCAAAACAATTAAAAAACCCAAAATTTAGTGAACGATACTTTCAGAGAGACTGCCGATGTACCTATCTGAGTTTCCACCTGAACATGTATTATATTTAGTCACCCATTTTATTTTAATATTGCAACTAAAAAACGGCGAGTTGGAAATGAAATCTTTTAAGTCAAAGCTTCTGCACTTGTTTTAGTAATAGTACCATGGAAAAAATTAAAATTATAATTAAATAAGAAACACAATACAGTTGAAGTAGCTTCTTCCATTGACTTCTCAGCAATGCATTTTGCCACTTCAATTTAACAAAACCTTTTCGATGGTTTTGGGCTCATGAATAACGGAGATGTTGATAAGTGCTAGACATATTTCCATGTTCTTGGTAAAACTTCAATAGCAGCCTTGATTCGCATTTTTACAAAAGATTTAAAACTTTCAAGTTTTATTAGATTAACACTATTTGAAATGGTTTTTTTATACTGTTTTAGCTGGTTTACTAAAAAAAATCAGATATTACTTTTTTATAAGGCTGTTACTTTTCCTACATTTTGTCTATCGTTTTAAGTTATTTCAGCTGACTTAAAATTGAAAACCAACCTAAAGTAATTTGTCGTAAGGTTATATTTTATCGAAATAAATAATCTTTTCAAATGCATCTGGACTTTAAGCCATTGGAGTTATGTTGGGGCATTTTAAATACACTTTTAAGGTTTGACTAAATTCGTTCGTACATTTAAAACATTAAATTTCCTGTATTAATTTTAGACTTTAAAATGCAGGAATACTTTAGGTAAAAATTCGTTACGAACAAAATTCTGAATGGTCAAAATTCTGTACGAAAAAATTTTGGTTGGTCAAAATTTTATAGAACTAAAATTTGGTTAGTCACAATTCTTTTTATTTTTTTTAAATTGTGTAAACAATCTGTCCATTTCAGTATTTTGAAGCAAAGATTTTTTAAAACAAAATATTTTTAACTTCCCATAGGAAGTTATTGTAATTGGTCCGATTCGTCAAATTGAAAATTTTGACATTTCTCGACGTTTCAAGTTATCTAGAGTCGAAATAAAAGATTTTTAGAAAGATGTCTGAGCGTCCGTACGTTCGCGACGTTTTTTCCTCGTCCATAGCTCAAGAACCAGAAGAGATATTGATTTTAAATAAATTTTGTTATACAGATAATAAGGCAGAAAGATGCAAAAAGGGCTCCTAGGAAAATTGCGTTGGTGATTTTTTACTATAGAAGTTTGAAAAAAAGGTCAAAATTTTGTTTAACCCTAAATATCTTACGAACCAAGAACACTAGAGACTTAATTATTAAATTGTATATAATATATTGTAACGTGATATCAAAGAAGTATATTTTTTGGAAAAAAATCAATCTAACATTTTTTTTTATAAATCAAAAAAACTGAAAAAAAAAGAATTTGTCACCTCCAAAATTTTACGACTAAAATATGATTTCATCTCCAAAACAATTTTGTGCAACGAAGAATAATGTCTTTGACATCTGATAAAATTTTGTGAAAAATCGATTTGGCAGTTTTTTTTGTGAAAAATAAAAATCTAAAAAAAAAACATAACTCAAAGTTGGTAAAAATTGAATATCGATAGAAATATCTTTTCAAAAACTTGAAATTTAGGCTTCGAACTTAATTTTTCTTATACAAAATATTGTTTTCAACATTCTGAAAAATGTTGAGGAAAATCGAATTGACAGTTTGCTTACAAAAAATAAAAACCTACAAAAAATGAATAAAAGTTGGTAAAAATTGATTTTCGACTCAAAATCTTTTCAAAATTTTGAATTATTTTTTTTTATCTTTCAAAAAATATTGTTGTCAACATTAAGTAAAATTTTGAAAAAAATCGAATTGACAGTTTCCTTACAAAAAATTAACAAAAGTTGGTAAAAATTGATTTTCGACTCAAATATCTTTTCAAAAATTTGAAATATTGGCTTCAAACTAATTTTATCTTAATAATAATTTCAAAATTCAATACAATTTTGAAAAAAAAAAGAATTGACAGTTTTTTTACAAAAAATAAAACTCTAAACAAAAAACAATACTAAAACCCGGTAAAAATTTACTTTCGACTCAAATAGCTTTTCAAAAATTAAAAATATTTGCTTTAAACTCATTTTATTTCAAAGAAAATATTGTTTTCGATATTCACTAAATTTTATATAAAAATCCAACAGTCTGTTTTTTTTATAAAAAATACAATCTACAATCAATAGTACGCAAATTTGGTAAAAATTGATACGAGTACATATAAACAGAATTTGTCTTTTAAGCAAGACAAATTAACAGACGGGATGGGAAGTTATCAGTGTAGGTCGTATGCCAGCCTCTTTTTGAGGAAATGGTATTGTACAAAATTGTCATTAAATCTTCTTTTAAAAGACATTTTAAGGCAATAATATGTCTTAATATTCTTAAATAGCATAACTTTTAGTGTTTCCTAAAGAAGTATTGATTTCCAGTGACTTTTGGTCATTTCAATTTTTTGTTTTGTTAGTTTTTCTTTAAGACAAGGTTTTTCAAAATTGTGATTGAATACTGTAAGATACTGTCAAAAATTAAATCCATTCAAACATTTGTATGCCCTTAATTTTCTGGGGCTTTTGTGAGGCAAAAATGAGGGCAAAACAAAGTAAATACTGTCGTCAAGAAAGGACATACAACACCGACGTCTTGGTCAAAACGTCACAATCGACAGACGTAACTTTTATGTAATCAAGGACTTGGTAAAAGCAGAAAACAACATTAGCGCCGAGATCAAACGCAGAATAACTCTTGCTAACCGTTGTTTTTTTGGACTAAGAAATCAATTGAGTGGTAAAGTCCTCTCTCGAGGGACCAAAGTGTTGCTATATAAGACCCTTTTCATCCCCGTACTTCTATATGGTGCAGAAGATTGGACGATGGCAAAAGCGGATGACAGCAAATTGGGTCGCTTCGAGAGAAAAGTTCTTCGTGTGATCTACGGTCCCGTATGCATCGAAGGGGAGTGGAGGAGAAAATGGAATGAAGAGCTGTACGGGCTGTACAGCGACGTAGACTTAACCAGAAGTGTAAAAGTCCAACGTCTAAGATGCCTGGGTCACGTAGAGCGCATGGAAACCAATGCTCCGACCTGGAAAGTCTTCGAATCCACACCCACAAGACAGTGCAGTAAAGGAAGACCGCGGATCACGTCGCGCGCGCAGGTGGAAAGTGACCTCACCCAACTTGGAGCGCGAAACTAGGGACATCTAGCTAGGTACCGAGCTAGATGGAGAAGTTTGTTGGGTGATGCCCTAGTTCACACGGGACTGTAGCACCACCTAAGTAAGTAAGTTAGTTAATGTTCTAAAGTATTTATCATTTTCTATTAGCCAATTTTTTTTTAAATATGACACATTCGTTTCGGTTTTCAAAAGAATTGATCAGACAATAAAACAGAACTATCAAATACACAATTTGTAATGATAAAGTTTTTTTGTGATGAGAAATTCCATGTTACAATATTCTTACATAGTGTTTACAATATATTTAAATGCAGAATTTAAATCATGTAGCATTCGAAAAAACTGTTTTTCGAGCCACTCCCAATTGATAAAAACCAGTAAAGTATTTGGTGTAGATGTGTTTTTGATGGATTAAATCCCGTCTATATATTCTTCTCCCAATAACTTTAGCGCGTTCCAGGAATAACTTCTGGCCATCAAAGAACCCCTCTCTAGGCTCAGAGAAAACGCGATATTGACTTGTGATATACGCATCATTTT
Source organism: Eupeodes corollae (assembly GCF_945859685.1). Taxonomy (NCBI): domain Eukaryota; kingdom Metazoa; phylum Arthropoda; class Insecta; order Diptera; family Syrphidae; genus Eupeodes; species Eupeodes corollae. The sequence continues at coordinate 101,998,730 of NC_079149.1, forward strand.
AGATATTCAAGCTATCATAATCATTATACTCTGTTTAGATAAACTCACTAAAAGCCCGAAACTTAAAGATGCTGGAGCGGTTCTAAATGTATCATTTGGTTTTCGGGATATGGAGAAATTCTGGGAAACTGCAAAACTGGCGAACTTGCAAAAATTGGAAGAACTTTACCTCTACTGGGCAACAAATCTAAGAAATCTAGCATACTCCTAATGCTAAAGCATGATAACATAAAAAAAGCAAACCTCATAAGGTCCAATACAATCACTTGTCTGTCAACTAAATTAATTTGGCCAGTGTTGGATGCAAAATGTTCAAAGAAATAAATTTCTGTTGGTAGATTGTTCATTGGCCACTTTATAGGTGTCCTTAAAACGGTAAGCAGTAGTCTGTAGTAGGTAGTACCCGTAGCGTAATGGTTAGTGCGTTAGACTGTCATGCAAGAGGTCATGGGTTCAATCCCAGCCTGTGCCACCTAATTTTTTTCACGGGTACTGCCTCTTGCGAGAAATTGACATATCCTCCAAGAGTAACTCTTGTCATGAAAGAGTTTTTCCTCAAATTAGCCGTTCGGATTCGGTATATAAACTGTAGGTCCCTTCCATCTCTGACAACATTACTCGCACACAGGAATGGTTGAGATATGTATTCCACTAGGCCCTGGTTCTTCATGGACTGGCACAACAATTTATTTTTTTAGTAGCCTGTCATGCACCTTTTTCGACTTGAAGCCCGTGCTTGATTTTTGAAGAAGCTAGATAGATGAAAAAGAGAAGGAGACCTCACGACATGACCTCTCACTTTCTATGGTCATGTCCTGTACTATCACGAAGACGACGACTTCAAGTTGATAAGTCTTACTACAATGATTTTAGTGATTTAGTGATCATTTATAATCTTAAACGTTATAAAGCTAACTTCTACTGGTTCGTCGAGTAAGGTAGATCTCTAGATCAATGTGGTATCACAAAGATCCAACTATTGGTCTGAGTGTGTTGACTGTTCCGTCAGCAGCCACTTAAATCTTAAAACCTTATTTTCCAGATTATGTTTTTCTTATAAATATAAAAACGGTTAGTACCTATTTGATTTTTAACACTTAATAAAATATTTTGTCCATAAACTCCTCGAAGTTCAACTCACGTTTTTTCTACCAAAACCGAAGTTCATTTTGTATATTTATATTGTACATAAAACAATACTCAAGCAAATATTTTATATGCATTGAAAACAAAGTGTCATGAAAATTAAACTTATAATTATTTTTCGAAAACAAAAAGGTTAAACAGACTCTTGTGTTAAAAAATCCATCTTATCTTGGAAACAATGAAAGTTTCTCAGAAGTATCCCTGACCCCGGCATATTAATTCCTTCTGAAAAATCAACAGAAGTTCGAAGTAAGTAATTGTTTTCCAAAAAATACCCATTCTGACATAATTATTGCAGCGTGTGGAAAATTCTGTACGGTGACTTAACAAAAGCACTTCAGAAAGATTGGTTTTCTTCCCAGAAGTGGCTCTCTCATGCAATTGTAACAGATTTTATTTTACAAAAGTGATGAAAGAGTAATTTATTACATTCTACGGAATTCATATTTCATGGATACTTAAACAGCTTGCTGTTGACATATTTTCAGTTTTTGAAAAAAATAAAGAAGGTTAAATATCTACTTGAATTATTTCAATCTCTTCATGATATTGTATCTGATGCATTATGAACCTTTCTGTTGATAAAAAATTGCAATGAAGAAAATTGAATTGAACATTATTTAATTTTTTCTGCGAAATAAAAAAGATTGCTACACCGTTTCAATTTCCACTTCCATTAATTTAAAATTCATAATTAAATGTCAGCAGAAAAGTGCAATGTGATAAAACCTCCCTTGATGTATAAATACTGCACGCTCAGTAATATCATTAAAATCGGGTCTTAAAATTTATTTCAAACAAAATGTAAAAAAAATAAAAACAAAAACTATCTACAGTATTTCCAGAACTCGAGTATCCATGAGGATACCTTCGTATCTTTTTGTATGTTCCTTAAGTGGCCATCCTTATTGATCAATTGTAACAGTACACAGTTTGTACGTAATGTACGTAACGTACCTTATGATAACTTTGGTATTCATTAAAAAAAAGTTTGGCATTCGAATATTCGATTCAAGTGGCCCTGTGCCGTGCTCCTGCGTTTGCACTCGATTTGCTCCTGGCACTGACTAGTGACTGTTCTCTTCCTTTATCTGGTGGTATCTGGTATCTTGTATCATTGCATGCATCTGGCATGGTGCTTTTAATTAATATTCGTTCAAGTGCAGATATCATCATCATCAGAATCAGAATCATTGGTAGATATTGTGTTCAATTTGAGTTGGTAGGTAGGTGTTTTAATATGCGACAACAGATGCACTGCATAATATGCCATTACTATCAAGTTGAATTTCCATCGCACCACTGACGACTCTGGCACTAGCGCAAAAGAATGAGGACAAGGCCATTATTTGCATTTATTTCCTTTCTTCCTTTTATTCTGTTGAGTAATCAGATACCTATGCATAAAGGTAGGTGGATCTGGGTTCAGGATTCTGGATCTGAATACCGACCTATACAATGTCGTTGGAAATGAGATGCACCATTGGAGTCAGATTAAATCGAAGAATAGGGGTACGAAAATTGGCATTTAAGAGAACGCAATTTTCCCATGTTCGCGTCAATTTCATTCTTTAGGAAGTTTTTACTTTTTGTTTTCATAGATTGTATTTATAGAAAAGAAAGGAACTTGGATATTCCAAAAGAAATCAAGAGATGTCAGAAATGACAAGGGAGGTTTTGAAATAATTAGGGAGATATTGAAATACTGGGGGAGATTTTAAAATATTGTTGTTCATCTTGAAAGATCATGAGGAGTATGTGAGGATTCCAAGGGAGATCTTAAAATATCGCTAGAGATCTGGAGATTTCAAGTGGTCTTAAAATTGCAAGGGAGGTCTGAAGTACCCAGCCAACGGGGTAGGTCAATTTCTTTACTTTCTTAAGGTAACGCTACAGTCCTGTGTGAACTAGGGCCTAACAAAACAAAATTTTTCATATAGCTCGGTCCCTAGTTAGATGTCTTCAGTTTTGCACTCCAACTTGGGAAGGGTCACTTTCCACTTAATAATCCGCAGTTTTCCTCTACTGCTCTGTCCTGTGGGTGTGAAATTAAAGACTTTCCAGGCGAAGCATTAGCTTCCATGCGTTCCTTGTGACCCAGCCATCTTAGTCGTTGGACTTTTACTTTTCTGGCTGAGTCTACGTCACTGTACAGCCCGTATTTCTCACCATTCTATCTTCTCCTTTAACTCCCTTTTTAGTATACATTTCTTCTCGAAACTACCCAAGGTGCTTTCATCCGAAATTCAGATATTTTAATATCAAGGGAACTCTGCAGATTCCAAGGGTGGTCTTTAAATATTAAGGGACCTTTAGTTTTAAAGTGATTCTTGAAATATCAAAAAAAACCGGAAATTAAGGAAGGTCTAATAATATCAGGGGAGACCTGGAAATTTCAAGAAAGGTCTTTAAATACCAAAGTATGTCGGGATGTCTGAAATGCCAATGTTTTGGGATATTAAGGGAGGTTTTGAATTATCAAGGAACACAAGACATTATTACAAGACAGAAGAGAAGGAACAACAGAAAGAAAGAACACATGTAAACAGCACGCGGTAGTTTTCGAGACGGTCCCCCATCTTTCTACTAACCTCGCTCACTGATGCTTGATTTCGGTGATAGATGGGAACCGAAGCTTTATCAGTCTTTTTTTTTTTTTTTAAATTCATTTTTATTAATTCATTCTTAAACCTATCTTAAAGCTAGACAAAAATTCAAAAACTAGCCTAATTATCCATAACTTACAACTAAATAAATGGTCCCATACGGACACTCTAAGTTAAACTATAACACTTAAAACTAATGCCTTTCGGCCCTAAAATCTATTTTACTTCATTTAAATTTATTTATTTTGTATTTATTAGAAAAGTTGAAAAAAAAAACTAATATCAATAAAAGCTTTATCAGTGACTAGGATAATGCCTACAGATTTTAGGTAATGTTTTAAGAAATTAAGACGTTTCAGAAAAAAAAATTAAGGGGACACTCAAATTAGGTCTAAAAAAAAAACAAAGGAGGTCTGGGTCTTAAAAAATCAAGGTCTTTTGATGATTCGACACTGTGTGGTCTTTCGTTTGTTACAGACAGACAACAGACTAATACTTTGTGGAGATTGTGGCCATTAAAGCATTCGGGGTAGATTGCGGGTTCATGATAGTTTTGATCAGTACCAGAATGGCAATAAGAAATATTTTGAGCCCTAAAATATTCATACATTAAAAATCAAGCTGGGTCTGGAGATTTACAGGGAGGTCTTAAAAAATCATAATATATCTTAAAATATCAAGAAACATCTAGCAATATTAAGAGAGATCTTGAGATTTCCAGTAAGGTCTACAAATTTTAGGGAAAGTCTTAAACTGAAAGGTAGGTCTTAAAAAATAAAGTGATGTCTTAGATAATCAATAAAGGTCTGCAGATTCAAAGGTAGGCTTTGAAACATTAAGTAAGGTCAGATGAAGTAAATTTAAGTCGTAAATAATAAAGAGGCTTTAAAAAGTCATTAGAGGTCTGAACATTTCAAAGTAGGTGTTGAAATTTCGGGGAGATCAGAAGAGTTTGATGAACGTCTTGAAAATAAAATGAGTTCTGATTATATTGGGGAAGATCTGAAAATGTAAGGGAGTCAAAGATGTATCACGAGAGATCTGGAGATTTTAAAGAAAGTTTAAAACATCATGGAATGTCTGGAAAATTTAGAGGTTAGGATTTCGGGGAGGTTAGGAGAATTCTAAGAAGATTTTGAAATGTTGAGGAGATCTAATGATATAAGTGGAGGTCTTAATATTTCAAAGAAGGTCTTTAGATTTCAATGTACATTAAAGTAAAGTCTTCAAATCCAATGGAGGTCAAAAAGAGGATTATAGCAATATGTAAGCATAATTTGAATGGGTGAAGGCTTACTAGAAGCTTTAAAAGAAAGGGTATTTTCTGCAAACTTATTGAATTAGTTATTTTTTTTATTTTTTTGACTTTTTGGTTGTCTTATTTTAGCTAACTTTATTTGTTAAAGATTCAAAAGTTGCTCGTATGTATAGATGAATCTTTCTTTTTCTTAGTCTTTCATCATCGTAGTATTTGTATTGATAAAAACTCCAATCATGAAACCAATTTACATACTTGTCTTAATAAGCAAGTAAAAAACTGAATGATTTATTTGAAGACTCCAAAAAATCCTCACGTTACTTCTCCTGCATAATATACGATTCGATAAAAACAAATACTTCCAACTTTTGCTTAAACCTTTATTGAATAACATTCTATTAGGAGATCATCAGGTAAATGATATTCACTATCAAAGTCATTCATCGTCCTCATGTGTATCTACGTATAACTGGATGTATGGTTACCGGATATTAGGCGGGTACCATACCTATACCAAACTTATACAAACCTTACTTTCATCACTAAGCCCAAATATTGGTGGCCAATGGGATTTAATGCTTTTCATCCCAATTCCCAATCGAATTTCTTTTCATTATCATGTCTTTTAGTTTTTCTTTTTGTTTGTTTCTCTTGTTGTTTCCTTTTTCTCATAAAGATAAAATATCCTCATAGTTATTGTTGTTGTTTGTGATTGTTGTGTTTTATATTTTTTTTTCGTCGTTTTTCTTGTTGTATCCCCAAAAGGACGAAAGTAACTTTTATTTCCGAAGACATATGAGTGAAATCTTTATCTTTGCTTAGAGATCTAGGGACTTTCTTTCTAAAAATGATGAACATCAGTAATAACACAAAACAGGAAGCAAACCAAAAAAAAAAAAACCTCAAGCGCTATCTTTCAAACTTAAAGACCCAGAACGGGAATATAACTTCCTCCCCAATACACCCACACACATGAAAAAATTCACATATGTGTGTAAACATTTTCAAAACTTCGTTCTCTTTCGATGGCCAGGCCATATAATAAAATAAAATATTTGTAAGTATTTGCGACTATAGTCCTTTGGGGTAAGAGCGTGTGGAAAATAAATTGCGGTAAATTCATTCGAGCATTATGAAATGATAGGAAATTATATTCCATATATGAAATATTGAACCACCCTCCATTTCTATATCTATGAGAATGATGATACGAAAAAAAAAATTAGAACCATGCTGAGAGAAAAATGTATGGACTCTTATAGAAACTTCTATGAAAAATCCTTGTATTGAAAATTGCATACTATTGCCATGGAACCTCGTTTCAATGATTAAAGTTTACATGGGATGGTTACATTTTGATATATGCACCAAATGATAAACCTTCAAATGAATGTAGTCGTAGTCTTAGTCTTAGTCTTAGTCTTAGTCTTAGTCTTAGTCTTAGTCTTAGTCTTAGTCTTAGTCTTAGTCTTAGTCTTAGTCTTAGTCTTAGTCTTAGTCTTAGTCTTAGTCTTAGTCTTAGTCTTAGTCTTAGTCTTAGTCTTAGTCTTAGTCTTAGTCTTAGTCTTAGTCTTAGTCTTAGTCTTAGTCTTAGTCTTAGTCTTAGTCTTAGTCTTAGTCTTAGTCTTAGTCTTAGTCTTAGTCTTAGTCTTAGTCTTAGTCTTAGTCTTAGTCTTAGTCTTAGTCTTAGTCTTAGTCTTAGTCTTAGTCTTAGTCTTAGTCTTAGTCTTAGTCTTAGTCTTAGTCTTAGTCTTAGTCTTAGTCTTAGTCTTAGTCTTAGTCTTAGTCTTAGTCTTAGTCTTAGTCTTAGTCTTAGTCTTAGTCTTAGTCTTAGTCTTAGTCTTAGTCTTAGTCTTAGTCTTAGTCTTAGTCTTAGTCTTAGTCTTAGTCTTAGTCTTAGTCTTAGTCTTAGTCTTAGTCTTAGTCTTAGTCTTAGTCTTAGTCTTAGTCTTAGTCTTAGTCTTAGTCTTAGTCTTAGTCTTAGTCTTAGTCTTAGTCTTAGTCTTAGTCTTAGTCTTAGTCTTAGTCTTAGTCTTAGTCTTAGTCTTAGTCTTAGTCTTAGTCTTAGTCTTAGTCTTAGTCTTAGTCTTAGTCTTAGTCTTAGTCTTAGTCTTAGTCTTAGTCTTAGTCTTAGTCTTAGTCTTAGTCTTAGTCTTAGTCTTAGTCTTAGTCTTAGTCTTAGTCTTAGTCTTAGTCTTAGTCTTAGTCTTAGTCTTAGTCTTAGTCTTAGTCTTAGTCTTAGTCTTAGTCTTAGTCTTAGTCTTAGTCTTAGTCTTAGTCTTAGTCTTAGTCTTAGTCTTAGTCTTAGTCTTAGTCTTAGTCTTAGTCTTAGTCTTAGTCTTAGTCTTAGTCTTAGTCTTAGTCTTAGTCTTAGTCTTAGTCTTAGTCTTAGTCTTAGTCTTAGTCTTAGTCTTAGTCTTAGTCTTAGTCTTAGTCTTAGTCTTAGTCTTAGTCTTAGTCTTAGTCTTAGTCTTAGTCTTAGTCTTAGTCTTAGTCTTAGTCTTAGTCTTAGTCTTAGTCTTAGTCTTAGTCTTAGTCTTAGTCTTAGTCTTAGTCTTAGTCTTAGTCTTAGTCTTAGTCTTAGTCTTAGTCTTAGTCTTAGTCTTAGTCTTAGTCTTAGTCTTAGTCTTAGTCTTAGTCTTAGTCTTAGTCTTAGTCTTAGTCTTAGTCTTAGTCTTAGTCTTAGTCTTAGTCTTAGTCTTAGTCTTAGTCTTAGTCTTAGTCTTAATCTGACTGTTAAAAATATATTCCTGGTAAACAGAATAGTGTTGATTTTGTTAATTGGGCTTAGATTAAGGACTTTGTCTTGCTAACTCTTAGTTACATACATTTTAGAGTTTTCTATTTACTTACAAAACATAACCTTATGTTTCTCTGAAATCCTTCATATAGTTTAAATATAAGCTTACAAATTCATATTTGTCTACATGTTAGCAAGCTCATTGGAATATTTATTTAGTTAGATATCAAACGTTTTTCTTCGCTCTTAGCGTTTCTAGGAGATACCACCTCTTCAAATATTTACCTTCTATCAAAAATGTGTGTATGAGTTCTAACTTTGCACAATTTCAAAATATCAGGTGCAGTGAACATAACTAAAAAGTTTGGTATATGAATTGAAGTAAATATGCATTCATGAATTTGCAACTACTAATTATCAAGATACATTTCGTCAAAGAGCTATGTTCCTGTCTCTGTGAAGATATTTTGAGTTAGGTATGTTAACATTTTTTAATATACAAATGTGAGAAACTTTTTCTATTCATTTATTTATGTTTCAAGCAATTATAATTTCATAAATTCCTACCACCTTGGAATCATCAGATGTGCTGTATGATTGTTGCTGGTGGTGCTGAAGCTGATTTTAGAGTCGGTGTTCGTTGAAAAGTTTGCAATCAATGAACTTCCTCAGAACAGTCGTATCCGTCAAGCAGAACTTCTCTACGCTCCAAAAAACTTATATAACTAATTTGAATATCAAAATAAATACCTAAACAACATCACTAACAATTGTACACCACAAAAGACACAAGCAAAATCAGCAAAAACACGAAATAATATACACCCCCGTTTCCATATGGCACGAGGCGGCTTCGGGCTTTCACACCCTTGAAGCACACCGCAATAAAGCTGAAAGTTTCTATACTCTAGAAAGTACAGATGCTCAAAAGCAGCAGCAAAAAAAACAGTAAATCTTCAAAAAAAGAAAACGGATTTTTGAAGAATTTAGGAAACTCCAAAAGTCTCTCTTTTCCCCTCTGCCACCTTAATGAATTCGCATAATCAGGAAATAAATTGCTGATGTCGTCCTTGTCTTGTCAGGACTAGGACGCCACCGACGACGGTACAAACGCAAAGAACGATGACTATGTCGTGTGGTGTGTGGGGGTGTAGTACAGTGGTGGTGTTTTTGTGTTCAACCCCAAAAACAAACATCCCGGAACGCTTTCCACAGTGAACTTCCCAGTGAACAGTACCAATAAATAAACTTGAATTAAGACAGAAAGGAGCAGTTAAGAAATACAACTTTCAACAAGATACTTTTTCGTCCTTCTGTCTTGAAATGTGTGATGGTACAGGAGAGAACTGGAGACCTATAACAAAAAAGCTCAACTCATCAATCATGATGTGCGGAAGAGGCAAATGGGAAGGATATATAACTCCATCTTTTTTGTTTTATGTTCGCGTTTTTGGCTTTGAAGTGTACCTACTCGTTTTTATGTCCCGCACAATATTGTCATGAGGGTTAGATAAGTACATATACAAATTTTTGGCACACTTTGTAACACATACAAGCAAAGTAAAGATATATAAGGAATTCATATTAAGGCATTTATAACTTCATGAAGGATCCTTTAAGTTTAGAGGTACTATGCATGCAAAGGGCCAATAACGCATACAATACTTATTAAGTTCTGTTTTTCTTGAATTTCTTGACTTCATGATTTTTTTTTAAAGAATTTGTAAAAAACAAAAATCTGTCTTGGAGAATTTGAATAATTCTCAAGAGTAAAGAAAAACTAAAGACGAACAAATAACATTTTGTCATCATATGAAAAAAAAATAATATACATCAAAATGAACTTTGTCTTGGGTTTTAAGACTTCAATGAATGCTTACAAAAGATAATATTGTAAAAGGTGGGATAGTTATCAAACTTTCGACAGAAAATTTGACACTTTCTCTTGTTGCAATTGTTTTTAAGTTTTATCGTGAGGGTTTTTATAGCCCCTGATTTAGCAATTTTTTTTTGTTGACAACATCCGACAAAGCGAAGATAGCTTTATCTCATTTGGAGACCAAAAAATCTGCTTAAGCTGACCTCATAGCTATCGAATTATTCAAAGCAGCAGGCGACAACTTGTTAGGGAAAATGCATCAACATATCTAAATAATATTTTCGTAAGGAATTATGCCCGATGAGCGGAATCTCAGCTAAGTTTGTCCAATGCTCAGAAAAGGAGACCATCTGAACTACTACAACTACAGAGGCATTAGTCTCCTGAACATTGCCTTTAAGATGTGAACGCCTGAAGAAGTTAGTCAATAATCTCATAGATGTGCGGCATCAGACTAAGAAAGTCCTTTACTGACCAAATATTCACATTCACATTCACGAACTTTAAATAGATATCCACCATCATCTGTTCATCTATTTCAAGGATATGTACGACATATTCCATAGTCAAGAACAATACAGAGCAATGCTTATTTTTAGCGTCACTGTCATACTTTTTAGTTTGTGGAGAATGACGATGGTGAGAAGGTAGTTAAAGACCTCACCGATGCTTTTGATGACAGAAAAGGTTTTAGACAAAGAGATTCTCTGTCAAAAACTCATTCGTCAATCTTCAATCGTCAATCGCGCAATCTTTCAAAAAGCCTGTAAAATTATTAGAAAACGCCACCGATGATTTTAAAAATAAGATTAAAAACAAAGCTTTAGGTCAGTGGTGCTTTTTTGAGCATTGCGAAGCAAGTGGGGAAGATGGGTTTAATGGTCAATGAGGGCAGAACTAAGTATATGCTGTCATCAAGAAAGGACATTGAACGACTTTTTGGACAAAACGTGACCATGGACAGCTATACACTTGAGCTAGTTAATAACTTCGTCTACTTAGGCAGAAAAACTCTTGCAATTCGCTGCTTCTTTAGACTAAAAGGACAATTGAGTTATAAAGTCCTCACTTGAGCATCTAAAGTGAACTTAAATAAGACGCTTATCATCCCGGTTCTCATTTATAGCGCTAAAGCTTATACCTTGAAAAAGCAAGGTTATAACGTCTTTAAGATACTTTAAGAGAAAAGATCTGCAAGTGATTTTTGATCGCGATGTACAGTTGCTTCGATTCAGGTAAAAGAAGAAAAATCCAACGACTTTAATGGCTGGATCATGAAAAACGAATAGACATCAAACCTTAAGCTCAGACCAAAGAGTCCACCTCATCCAATTTGGTGTGCGAAACTAATAAGACAGCTGGCTATGGACCGAAGCTAGCTGGAGGCGCATGTTGGTTGAGGCCAAGTGGCCTATTTTATAAACATGAACTATTGCGACAGGTGACAATTTGTTAATGAACAACTTGACAAATTTCAAAATTAGTTAAATAAAAAACTTGACAATTTTGTAGAATTATAGGGAAATACCCGTCGATTATCATCTTTTCGTTCCATAAATAAATTGTCATGTCAATTAAATGTCAAGTACTTTTTGCTTTAGTTGGTGATCATAAGAAAAAATAAATAGTTAAACAAAATTTGTTGGCTAAAGATTTTATTTTATTGAGTAATTTAAAATATTGCGAATAACAGAGATCTTGTTAATCAAAACTGTATTTTTTTTTATAAATGACTTGATAAATCTTAGATTTTCTTCCATGTTTCGCTTCTGGTTGGTCCCTTTTAATTGCCTAGCAGTTATCCGCTAACATATTTGGGTTCCATTTTTCATATTCAAAATGTGTTGATGGAACCTCTCACCGTACTACGCTGACAGGCACTAAATTGTCAGGAAAAAAATTCATGTGGGAGTCTTAAAAGTGGATCTTAAGTGACATGTTGCAACCCAAAGCTTTATAATGTCATTAACAGCTCGCTAACAAACTCCCTGTATTTGTCACTCTTGTGGTTACCCAACAAATTTGCAACAACATTTTTAAAAGCCTTCCATGCAGACTTTTCTAAATCGCTTAGTTTTTAGACGATATCCTAATAGTTCTGATTGTTTTTTGGACAAATTTAGATTCCGAACTAAATCATTTAGGTCTCCTTGAGTTATAAAATGTGGCACGTTTGCGATTTCTTTAAACTGAAAGTCATCGTCCTTGTCAACACATTTACCTGAAGTGGACGGTTGTGAATGGTCATTCTCAACAGACGTAATTGCAACTAGTAATAGTTCTGGCAATTTTTTACAATTAGAGACTGGTCTTGTAGCCGAAGATAAGTTAGGGTAAATAACAGTATTTTTTTTCTTGTATTTTATACCGTTTATGTCAGTGAGACAAAAATAGCACCCATGTCATGGGTACTGCAAACGGCATAGGTCATGCGCCTTTCTTCCAGTCGGTTGAATTTTTCTCAAACGTTATGCAACAGACATAAGGAGCCCAGGATTTGTCTTGATGGGAGACTGAAAAACCAAAACATTGGTGATAACACTCCAACACAAGAAAGGTAAAGTTTGGTCTTTGTTTTTTGAATGTCAGTTCTCCGCAAACATATCATTAAAAGATAGGATCATTGTTACACTTCCTCGACATGTTCACAGGTTTAATAAGAAAAAAAATGCTTAAACAAAAAGGTGTTAAAATGCAACCACAAATATTTTTAAAACGGTTTACTTGGAAGCGCATCTGTTAATTTGCTGCGTAGTACAAGTTTTAAGTTATACCGTATCACAACAAAACCGAGGCTAATTGACACTTGACAATTTTGATTTGAATGAGACTAGATTGACAAAATAAAATTAGCTATCAAGGTTCGTGTGACAAAACCAGTGTTGACCAGTGTTATCAATATATTAATGCCTTAAATTCGATTTTTGACTATTCTAGTACCTGTATATGTTTTGATGATAATATTATGATGTTTATGAATATTTGGTTATAAACTTTTGGCCAGTAATAAAATTGTTGTTTGAGCGCTTTTAAAAAGATTTTTTTCAAGATATATTCAAATAGATTATAATTCAACTTTTCAGGAAATATCAACATGGTATTTGAAAAGGTTGATCTATCAACTCTTATCCAGAAGAACACACAAATGTTTGCTTTAATACTCCGGACAATACGGAAACCAGCTTAAGTTATTTACAAAGATTTTGTAAAAGCCTTTACTAAGGTTGGTCGAAAACAATATTTTCAAAGAGGATGGCTGTCGATTTGTCTTGCTTAAAAGGTTTGTAGGTTTTAGTGTTTTGTAAAAAAAGGTGTCAATTGAATGATTCTAAAAATTTTTTAAATTAATAACAATATTTTGGATATTATGAAACAGTTTGATTTAAAAATCTATTTTTGTTCACGAGATTTTTTTAGACCTTAACCAATTTTTACCAATTTTAGTAGCATTTCTTAAAAGTATTTTTTTCTTATCTAAACAAATACAAATTGGATGAATAAAATTAATTAGAAGTCAATACCGATGCGATTTTTCTCAAAATTTTACCAAATGTTGAAAACAACCTATAAGACAAAATTAGTTTGAAGGCAATATTTCAAAGATTTGGAAAAGATATTTAAGTCGAGAATCAATTTTTACCAACTTTTGTTAAATTTTGTTTAGGTTTTTAATTTTTCGTAAAAAAAAAACTATCAGATCGATTTTTCAAAAAATGGTACTTAATTTCGACAACAGTATTTTTAAAAAAATAAAATTAGTTCAAAGCCAATGTCCCAAAATTTTGAAAAGTTATTTGAATTGAGAATCAATTTTTACTATCTTTTAATAATTTTTTAAAGAATTTAATTTTTGGTAAAAAATCTGTCAATTCGATTTTTCTCAAAATTTGACCGAATGGTAAAACAATATTTCTTATAACATAAATAAGTTGGAAGCCATAATCTTAATTTTTTGTAAAGATATTAGAGTCGATATCAAATTTTTACCAACTTTGAGTACTGTGTTGTTTTATGTTTTTATTTTTTTTATAAAAAAAAAAAACTGTCAATTCGATGTTAAAGGTCATTTTTTGTTTCACAAAATTGTTTTGGAGATAAAATCATTTTGTATTCATAAAATTTTCGAGTTGAAAAATTTGTTTTCCATTTTTTGTTGATTTATAACAAAAACACCATTCATTAGATTTTTTTTTTTAATATTATATAAAATGTAACTCAAGTCTCTAGCGTATTTGGTTGTAAGATATTTATGGTTAACCAATGGTAAAAAAAAAACAGACTACGCAATTTTCTTGAGAGCCCTTTCTGCCTTATTATCTGTGTAATAAAATGTATTTGATGTTGATATCTCTTCTGGTTCTTGAGCTATGGACAACGAAAAAAAACTTATGGACGAATGTACGTACACCTACGCACGCACTCACATCTTTCTAAAAATCTTTAATTTCGACTCTAGAGACCTTAAAACGTCGAGAAATGTCAAAATTCTTAATTTGACAAATCGGACCCATTACAGTAACTTCCTATAGGAAGTTAAAAATGGGTGACTGTTTCTCAAAAAACATAAAGGAAATAACCTCTGGTGTTCCAAAAGGGAGTCATATGGGTCCCTTATTATTTCTGCTTTTTATTAATAATCTTCCGAATGTTCTATAAGAACCTTTCTATAATTTAATTTGAAATATTTATATTATTTCATTTAATATTACAAAAATGAATTTTAACAAAAAAAGGCACAATGTTTTGAAAATATGATTTGTTCTTACAATCAGTCAATTGTCTAAACATAAATCTGACGCAGATTGCGAAGATCCTGTGGCATAAAATCGTAAAGAAATTAGCAGTTGATTTAATGCACTGACGGGTTTATTTCGGTTAGTTTTAAGTTCCAAATTATGACTTAACAAACTCACAACGAATGATCCACAGATGCTTTGGAAAGTCGGAACCTTATTTTGAAGTCAATATGATCATAGTCTGAAAATGGATTCTTGTGAACGCGGTATACTCTTGAGCGATCTACTATTATGTTGTTCTTCTGGTCATATGAAGATGACCAATCTAATATTTTAATTAAAAAATTAAATCCTATTCATTCTGTATCTCAAAACGCAAAATTTATTAAACAAAACATTAGCTGTCAATCTGTCATATTCATTTTCATTGACACTTTTAAAATTTAATGAGGCAAAAATGAGCATTTAGTTTTGAAGGGTGTTTAAAAGCTTGTTTACTTTTAAAACGCTTGGTGAAACCAAAATATCCCATTTTACAATTTGAAATCCTGTTAAATGTATAAACGTTGTTTATGAAATCAGGCATAAGTTTTTAAAGCATGCAATAATATAAAAAATGGGTATTATTTAAACTTGAGCAAATTAAACCCAAAACGTATTTTTCGAACCTATGAAAGTATCAATTATGTACAGTCAAATAAAGACTGATAACTAATGATAATTTCTAGAAAGTAAGTAAAGCGTAACAATGGAACAATTGATAGGCAAGTTCAGTGAACAGTTCTTTTCACGGTCTGAGCCCTGTGCAAAATGTCAGGTTTAAGAGTCTAAAAATGCCTCTATAATCCATATTCCATATTCAATATTCAATTATTTTGCTTGAAACTTATAGATTAGTTTAAGATCTCTCATAAGTAATTTGTTCATCAAAATGGATGTTAGAACAATTGTTCGTCTTTTTTGTTATATCTTAAATACCACAGCTTTTTTATAATTCTTAATTTGAAGTTCCTTAAAATGTGACCTGCATTATCCGTTTCCCCTTTTCTATTATCTCATGAGTTTTTTTCGTGATTTATGTAGTTATTTTTAAGAACTGTGTGTTCCTTTATTAAAGTGTAATCATTAAACCCCTTGGCAATTTACACGCTCAATCTATATTTTTCGATTTCATTATTTTTCCATTAAGAAAGTATTGACATTTCAGACATTATATTTAATGATTTTGAAGATGGTTTTTAAAACAAAAGAAAAACACACTCACACAAAAATTAAAGCTGTTTTTGAAACAATAAATCAACGTTACTTTGTGTATAAGTCAGTAGCAATGTCACAGTAGTCACTCATCAATTACATCATTGCCACGCGCTGACTAACTGTCATCGCGCACTTCCTTTTGGTTTTGTACGAATTGTATTTTCAAAATGTTGGAAAAGCGAAAAAAAAAATAAAGGAAAGATATACCAATTATTTCCGAGTCAAGTGCATTTGTGTGGGTGGAAACTGAAACAGAAATAAAAACGATAACGAAAAAATTCTACCCGCAAAACAATCAATTTTCAACAACAGTTGTAGAACTGTAGTGTATACGTGAAATCAGATATACCGCTACTTATGTATATTACGAGTACATACCTACTGTTGCATTTGTCATTGATAAATAATGCTCAGAAAGGATATGTATTTTTTTGTAATATTGCTAAAAGGGTTTAGGAGAACCTGCAGTACTACGAATGGACTTAAAGTTCAAACGAAGAAAAAGGAGGAAACAAAATGAAGTCTGATGATCGTAGGAATCCAAGTTTAAGACTTTTTTCTTTTCTTTTAACTTGAAGGATTTTTTTTTGGTTTTTTTAGAAGAAAGTTTCGAGACAAAAATCTTCTCTTCTAAAGAAGATTTAGAAGTACCTTGAATAAGTAGGTAAACGAGTTATAAAGTTAAAAATTTACAAAAGGATTTGTTTAAGTTGTGATTATATTTGTTACTTTTGCAAAAAAAAAACTGTCTGGAGTTTAAATCTTAAGTCATGTGGACTTTGTAATAAAATAAACCAAACAAAGCAAATTCGACATTTCAAAACAAATGTTCAACATTGAGCTCAAGACTTGTAGACTTATAAAATTTAAGTAAAACCAGGAAAGCAATTATTTTCTAAATTATAATATGAATAAAATGACATACAAATGCAGATTTTTGCCTTAATAGTAGTTAATACTCGTAGATTATACCTTGAAGGTTTTGACAAGACAAAAGTAAGTCTATCCATAAATGAAATATGTACTTATCTCATTTAGGACTATCCAAAATAGTTTTTTTTTTAATTATTTTAATAAAGTATTTTCATCTTAGAATTTCGCTTTGAAGCAGCTGTTTCTCACTTGAAATATTGACAGAAAGTCAGTTTTGTACAACTGCGTCTTTTTTGAAAATAAGCTTTTGGCACGTGTCTTAACCGCTTCGTAGTTAATGAAGCTTCAATCGGAAAACAATTACTTTTGCAAAAAATTATATTTGTTATACATTTTGAAACAATTCCAGCACTTAGTTGAATATCAAAATGAGGTTGAAATACGACAAACACTGAAAACTTAACATTTGTATTCGTCTGTCTAAAAGTTGTACATAATATTAATAACAACATTTTGTTGCTTTATGTGTTCTATTAATGCTTCAGTAGGAAACCGAGTATCATTATTTTTTTGTTGTTTTTTAGTTTTCGTTGATTTTTCTAAAAAACCTAACTGAAGAAATTAATCACAATATTTTGCATACCACAAAAAATCTGATTTTCATACCTGTTTTCGTTTCCGAGGTGTTTCAGTCGGAAATAAATTATACTTGTTTAAGTAGCATTTTTCGAAAGATTTTATCTCTTATAAAAAAATACAACAATATTTTACGTAAAATGATATAATTTTCAAATCAATACTTTTATTTATTATCGAATCAATAATCAGATTTTTCCCTTTTTTAAAGTATGAAAAACTGGTACTTCATGTCCAAAAGGTCATAATTTGGATCTTGTAAATAGAAAACACCTAAAGCTGAAACTTTGATTTCAAAGTCAAAGCTAGGTTTTGTGTGTTAAAACATAAGATTGAGCTAAAAATTAAAAGATCTCTACTATTAATAATTATTTTAAAATGGCTTAAGCTAGTTTCATGTAGCTCTTGCTTGTTTTTTCAGCTTAAGCTTTAAAATTTGTTAATAATAAGAACCTAAGCTAATAAACCCTTGACGAGAAAGTTTTGACTAGTTTTTATTAACTTCATATGAGAAGTTATTGTAATCGGTCCGATTTGTCAAATTAAAAATTTTGACATTCATCAATGTTTCCTAGAGTCAAAATAAAAGATTTGAGAGAGATGTCTGTGCGTGCGTGTTAATAATGTACGTTCGCGACTTCAATTTTAAATAACTCTTATTTATTTTTTTTACAGATTTTGATTTTTTGTAAAAAAAACTGTCAATTCGAATTTTCTCAAAATGTTTCCAAATTTTAAAAACAATATTTCTTACAATTTCATATCTTAAATAATTGTATGTAATGAAAAATAACGTTTTTAACATTTGGTAAAATTCCACAGGCTTTTCTCAAAATCAACCTCTTTCTATCAACTCATACTCTCACCTCCCCGTGGTGAACATTGGGTGCCTAGTACCTCAACTGGAGATTGGGTTCCAACCCTAGTGGAAAGTTAATGGGGGCAGCAAACTACAGAGGGGGAAGAGGTGTTTCCACTAAGGCACCTCTCCTTATCCAGGCGGCAGCGGAGAAATTCCCGAGATGGACTCAAAGGTGGCGTCTACACTTCCAGTAAGGTTGAACTACTTAGTGGTCACCTTATAGGTCTTCTTCGAATTATTTGGAGCCCAGGTTTATAAGGAGCGGTTTTATCCGGATCACGATCCTTCGAGTTATACCAAGGATCTGGCCCTCCAAGATAAGGATTGTGCCGTCAGGGTGACTTCCTGGCCACGTAAAAGCTTTCATAGTTGCGAAACACCAACAAGCATCGGATACGGACGAACTTACTGTTGACAACCAACGCAAACGAATTAAGGACAACGAACTTCGGATATGCACGTGTAATATTAGGTCCCTTAACAGACCACGTGTGGCCGAAGAATTAGCAGAGTGCCTAGACCGCTATAAAGCAGACATCACCGCCATTCAGGAAATACTATGGGATGGGCCCAAATCTTTCTCCGACCGAGTTACAAGTAACCTCCCTCGAAATTCTCTGCCTCAGTGTGAGCGAGCACATCACAACTATCAACATCAAGGCTAAATTTAGCCAACATAAACCATATTTGCGTGCGTGCTATAACAGAGGGGAAAGATAAAGACACCAAAGACATATTCTTCGAGCTCTTGGACAAGACTTATGAGCAGTGCGCTGGCTATGACATTAAAATTGTCTTAAGAGATTTTAATGCCAAGCTAGAAAAAGAAGACATCTTTGGTGGCATAATCGGGAGATACAGCCTACACGACACCACCTCCGACAACGGATTCAGGCTGGTCGATTTCGCTGCGGGGCGAGACGTTCTGTTAGCTGGTTCGCAGTTCACGAATCTTAATATCCACAAGGGGACATGGAAATCAACCAGATTGACCACATTGCGATTAACGCACGACACTTCTCCATTATACAGGATATCCGACCATTCCGAGAGGCCGACATTGACTCGGGCCACTACCTCGTTGTACGGCTACGGTTATCCCGATTCAAGCCAAACCAAGGAAGTAAAAAAAACCTCCCAAGGGTACCAGGCACGAACCAAAGCCTGTAAAGACGATCAGGGGAACATCGTAGTAGAACCGCAGTCGATGCTGAGAATATGGAAAGATCACTTATCCAAATTATATAACGGCGATGACGAACCAAATTCCACTGCAAGGCCTAACCGACCTTGACGAAGTGAAGATAGCTATATCTAAACTTAAGTCAAACAAAGCTGCTGGAGCTGACGGCATCGCTGCCGAACTATTCAAAGCAGCAGGCGATGACTTGGTAGAGAGCATGCACCAACTCATCTGCAAAATATGGTCGGAAGAAAGCATGCCCGATAAGTGGAATCTCAGCATAGTGTGCCCGATACATAAGAAAGGCGACCCTCTAAACTGCGCCAACTACAGAGGCATCAGTCTCCTTAACATTGCGTATAAGATCCTCTCTGCCGTATTATGTGAATGTCTGAAGCCATTCGTCAACAACCTGATTGGTCCTTATCAGTGTGGCTTCACACCAGGAAAGTCCACTATCGACCAAATATTCACACTACGGTAGATCTTGGAAAAAACCCAGGAGCTTCAAATCGATACCCACCATCTCTTTATTGATTTTAGAGCCGCGTATGACAGCATCTATAGGGAAGAGCTCTACAGAGCAATGTCTAGTTTTTTTTATCCCTGTCAAACTTATCCGTTTGTGCAGAATGACGATGGAGAATGCACGCTGCTCTATCAAGGTCGGAAAAGATCTCACCGATGCATTTGACGTCAAAAAAGGTTTTAGACAAGGCGATGCACTGTCATGCGACTTCTTCAACATCGTTCTGTAAAGAATTGTGCAAAACTCAACCATCAACACTTGAGACACAATCTTATAAAGGCCCATTCAATTACTCGGATACGCAGATGCTATTGACATAATTGGAAGATCAAAGCGTGATGTCAGTGGAGCGTTTTTGAGTATTGCGACGGAAGCGAAGAAGATGGGTTTAGTGGTCAATGAGGGCAAGACCAAGTATATGCTGTCATCAAAAAAGGACACTGAACGACGACGTCTTTTACAAAACGTCACCATGGACAGCTAAACCTTTGAGGTGGTTAACGACTTTGTCTACCTAGGCACCGCTTTTAATGCAGACAACGACACCAGCGCTGAAATCAAACGAGGAATAACTCTTGCAAATCGCTGCTTCTTTGGACTTAGAAGGCAAGTAAAATCACCATCTATAAGACACTCATCATCCTGGTTCTCATTTATGGCGCTGAGGCCTGGACTCTGTCAAAGAAAGATGATAGCGTCTTAGGATGCTTCGAGAGACAAATTCTTCGGGTGATTTTTGGTCCCATATGCATGGAAAGAGAATGGAGGAGTAGATATAACGACGAACTGTACAGGCTGTACAGCGACACTGCGAAACTGGAAACAGTTAGCTAGGGACCGAACTGGCTGGAGACGCATGTTGGTTGAGGCCCTGGTCTGCCCCGGACAGTAGCGCCACCTTAAGTAAGTAAGTTGGTATTTTACTCTTTAAATAAATAGTTTAAAAGACGCCAAGTTATCTATGTAAGAGACTTAAGTTGTGTGTTTCTAGCCGTTTAGCTTAGAAAGAGGAACTCACTCCAAACATTTCGCCAAAGAAGAGAGTGAAATACTTTTAGCGAATTTCAAAAACCAAGCGTCAAAACAATACCAGGATCAGCTAGTTTAAAAGTTTGCCATCAAATAAGGCTCACCGCCAGGATTTGATGTTGTGAGCAATTATTTTATACTGCACAATTTTTTGAGAGTCTGCTTTACAATTTTCTGGAATATCTTTCTGGCTCAGCACACAGCATAGGTGAATGGTAAACTAATGTGCCATCTCCATTAGAGTTGATTGACAGCTATGGACTGTTATAGAGTTGTAGATTTTATAGCAACTTGACTGTCAAAGAAAATTCAGAAACTAGATGTTGATATCACGTTTTCTATAAGCCAGTACAAAACTTCGTATATCTCCATTTTCTTAGCTTAAAATCCACAAGAGGTTAAAGGAATTTGTTTCTGAGCTTTTTAACGCCAGCACCGATTTTTAAATTTAAAATAAACACAAAATTGACTTTTTTAGTACTTTTTCATTTTCTTTCATTTTTAAAAACTGTTTCAATTAAATATAGTTTACTAAATATAAGACTCTCAAACGTTTATGACATTTTAAGCCATTTTATTGTTATTATTTTGAACAAAACTTCTTGGAATTACTACGTAGACATTATATTTTGTAGTAGTTTTAGTCAGCCATGTCGTGTTATATTTGTATGCATATTACATACCATAGCCTAGGAGCAATACATTTTCCAACACAAATCAAGTGCACATTCTATAAAAAGTAAAACATACTGTAAACTGCACATCTGCTCCCCAACACCCCAACCATCTTACAGGAATTTTTCCTTTTTTTTCCTCCACATATTAATATCTTCCTGATTCAACAAAACACATAACAACAATTCACGTCAAATACAATTACTTGGAGTTGCACGTAATCTATTTAACGTTAGCACTCAGTTCAGGACTCTTTCCTTAAAAAGGAAATTCCTTTCCCAACTCATTAGAAATGCAACACTTTCACCCTTAAACCACATAATTCTAACTTTTGTGCATCCACTAAACTAATCCACCGTCACGCTAACAATTTACTTCATTTAACAAGAAGAAGCACCAACAAAAAATTAAAATGGAAACCGGAAACTACCGTAGCATAGAAAAAGCAAAAGCACAGCCACATCCCTATAGAACAGCACAGGTGTTTTTGAGAAATTCATAGCACGCCGACATTATGGTAAACTATTTTATACCAGTAAATTTAAGTTGGCTTAGATGGCTGGCTGGCTGGTTGGCTGCTGTTTGTGTGTGCTACTATTTTTTCTATTTTTTGTTTTTACTAAATTCACCTTTCCACCTTTACCTATCCGACGCTATCAATATGCTGCCAATGGATCGAACGTGCCTTCTTTCCCAGTCTCGTTCCCTTTCTATACCTACCTATGCAATATCTGATAGTGTCTGGTTAGGTTTATACCTAAACCTAGGGACAACCTTACCAATTTTAAAAGCTCACACGAAAAGGACTAATGGCAACTGTCAGGTCGTATACGCTATTTGAATCCCCCTGACTGTATCATCGAAAAATCATTAAAACTCAAAAAAAACAACCCTCAAACCTGTGTGATTTGGGTTTTTTTTTCATATTTTTTCGTTTGTCGGTCGAGCTTAGATTACAATCGCCATCCCTTCAAATTATAGTGACTGCAGAAAGTTATCCCTTTCACAAAGATGTGTCTACGTTGTAATATTCTGTGTTATGTTATCATAAGGACACAAAGAAAAAACACAAAAGATGGATTTGTGAAAGCTTAATTCTTCTTCTTATTTTCCTCAAAGTTTATGTTCACAAAACAAAAATCTTAAGAAAGACACTATAAAAATATGGAACTTTTGAAAAAGTCTTAAAGAATAACAAAATCCATCAGACTGGAAGAGATGATGAAACTTCTAAGTTTTTCCCTGACTTTTTAAATCCCTTCAGGGGATAAGCCTGATGAATACAATTTACTTTCTTTGTGTAAAAGGTATAGGTATTTAGTTTTGTCTGGGTGTTCTTATTTTTCTCATTCTTTCTATAGTTGACTTGTTTACAAAAAAAAAAAATAATATACAAACAAAATTAAGAAGGTTTGGATATTAATCAATCATTCAATCAAAATGTTTAGATATTGTTTAATTCTCAACCAGCTGATGCATTGTATGTCAATCAATCAAATTGTGTGTTTTTTTAATACATTTATTTTAGGGGTGTAGGAAGAGTATTAATTTAGTTGGCTTTATTTTTTTTTTTTACAAAACTGCTAGGAGAAAAATCCTTACATAAGTTTTTTCTCAAAAAGATTAGTTCTTATGATATTTTTAAATATTTGTGATTGTTTCTTATTTTATCAAAAATTTGGACACTATTATATCTTATTATTCAATTTAAGCAAACAACATCTTAAAAGTAAATACCTTGAAGCCAAATTGTAATATACCTAGTTTTAGGATGAAGAATTCCTCAGGTATCAAATTGCAAAGAAATCTCTTTATACGTTAAGCCCTCAGTTCAGATTTTAATAAAAGCCGAGCACAAATTTACGCGACGTAGCAAAAATGGTAATTTCCATTGATTTTGTACACCGAGGCGTATACGCATTTTTTCATTGAGTTAAAAAAAACAATGTTTGTATTTAATTAGTAAAAATACAAATTAGGACTAAACTAAACAGTGAACTTTATTTTATATCAATCAAATTGTTAGAGCTGTATGTCCTCAATATGAATTTCATCTTTAAGGTCTTTAATCATTGAGATAGAGCTTTCACGTAGCCCCAAGGGAAAAGGTTTTTAAATCACAAGATATCGGTAGCCAATTGTAGTTGATTCTTTATGAAATAACATAGCTACTAAATTTTTTTTCCTGCATAAAAATTCGATTGCCAACATCAATGTCTTCTAATTCAGGACATAAGAATTATGTTTTGAAAAAAGTAATGCCCAATCACACCATAAGCCTTGCAATTGAACAAAAGAGTGACACGAACTAACTTACTTACTTAGGTTCTCAGAATATTTGGGAACCCTTTAAGAGGCATATGATGGTTTTCGGAGATGTGCTTCAGCTCCCTCTAACTTTTGCATAGTGACGATGATTCCACTTCGACTGTTCTGCGCCATGTGCTTCTCGTCGTCCAGCTCTTCTTACTTCTTGTGTGAGTGGATTCCACTGCATTGCTTGTCCTGTAATATAGACCTTTCACAAGTGTTTGTCCAATCCATTGCCACTTACACCTTCGTATTATAGAGTCTTTAGGTTCCTAGATTGTGCTTTTAGGAACAACCTCGTTTGATATACGGTTTGGCTAAAAAATCCTTAGAATGTAACGAAGACATCTATTCACGACAGTTTGTAGCTCTCTTGTAGTGGCTTAGGTAACCTTCCAAGTGCTGCACCCATAGGTTAGTTTAAAGTGGCTGTCCATGATGGAAACGGACACACTAAGGCCAGTTTAATGGCTCATTGTGATACCACATGAAACTTGAGGCTTCCTCCTAACCTCTATGCAACCAGTTTGAGTCCCTTACGAAAGTTCAGAGGCTGATCATGCTGATATGATTAAGATCGTTTAGATCATTAAAGAACAATTCTCCTAGGTAATTCTTGTGTTTAAGCATGTACTGAGAAGGTTAAGAACCGTTTCCTCCTCTTCCTCGTCCATACAGCTTCTGCAAGAGTCATTTGAGAATACGCCTAGTCTCGTGGCGTGCTTTCCTAGTGTCCAGTTATGACACCTATTATTGAACTTATATGCGATCTGCTTAGAGAGAAGAAGCACCTTGAACGTTTTAAATCCAGTGTTGGCCAGATGTTTTTTGTGACTTGACACGTGGTGATGTTGTTCCACCTGGTGCCTGCCCTCCACACAACGTCTTGCATTAGCAGCAGTTTACAAGTAGCGATTGGTATGCCAGTTTGTGCCAAACATAGTAGGATGGGCTGCACTGTACCGTTCCTGGCGAGTTCATCTGCCTTACAGTTACCTGGAATGTCTCTATGGCCTCCCAAAAAGATCTGGGAGGTATACAAATCTGGAAGTTTCTGTCGAATTGCAGTTGGGGGATGGTGTAGTCTGTATGCTTTGGAATTGATTCTAAGTACCTTAGAATTACGGAGTGGCCAATGTTGTTGTTAGTCCAGTGCGACGAAGCATTGAAGCGAATAGCAGAGCTTGCAGCTATTTTTTTGCTAAATATGTCAAGAGGTGTAAGGTAAAGCAAGGTGTCCAATGCTGCAGACAAGGTCGTGCGAAGCGATCCTCTTATACATAGGCAGGCTGAACGTTGGACTTTATTTAGCTTATCCCTGTCTAAAGCAGTCCACCATACTGCCACAACGTGCATTAAAATCGGTCTGATTACCGATGTGTATAGCCAATGCGTGATTCTAGGTTGTAAGCCCCATTTATAACCAAAAGCGTTTTTGCAAGAAAAGAGAGCTACAGTAGCTTTTTTGACTCTTTTCTGTTGCGTTTCCAATATGGTTTTTTATCTAAGACGAGACCCAGGTATTTAGCCTCGTCTGAGAATTTTAATTGGTTTCCTTTAATGTAAGGAGGGTTGACAAATGGAATTTTTGTATCTCCTCGAAAATAAGACCAGATCGGTTTTGTGTGGGTTAACACCCAGTCCACACCGATCAGCCCAAAGTCTGTCCAAGGCATTTTGTAAGAGTTCTTTTTGGATGTTAAGATGCTTTCCTGAAACTGCTATAGCAACGTCGTCTGCAAAGGCTATCACTCCGAAGCCCTCCGATCCAGACCAGTCACTATTTCAGTAATTCTACCAGGTTCCAGAGAAGAGGGGATAGAACACCACCTTGAGGTGTCTCTCTACTAACGAATCGTCTACCAGAAGAGTTGCCCAGTTTTGAGTTAATTATTCTGCTAGTAAGCATTAAATGAATTAACTCCCGATGCGAACTCTCTACATTTAGAGATTTCAGTGCAGATGTGATTGCAAATGTGTCCACGTTTTTAAAGGCACCTTCGATGTCAAGGAAAGCAACCATAGTGAACTATTTATGGTGGAGGTTATATTCGACGGTGCGTACTAAAGTGTGTAACGCTGTTTCCACCGATTTACCTTTACAGTACGCATGTTGAGACAAAGTCTTGTAAAGATACTTTCCCTTAAATGGATATCAATTAGTTTATAAAAACAACTTTAACTTCTCGCCATGCCGAGGAAACATGGACCAGGTAAAGACAGCTGGTAAAAATTGGGTCAAGGATTGGTGCAATTATATCAGAAGTCTTTTGTAATTCGCCTGTTATTATTCCATCTGGTCCTGCAGATTTAAATAGTTTGAAGCTGTTGAAATCCCATTGTAGCTTGTCCCTTGAGATCAGACCTATTGGATATGTTGTATTGGAACTTGAACGAATATGATTGTTGCAAGTTTTGGTAAGAGAACTACCAGGAAAGTGAGTGTCCAATAATAAGTTCAGCGATTCATTACTTGAATTTGTCCAGGAGCCGTCTGCATTTTTCAAGCAGCTTGGCATAGCTAGATTAGTTGAAAGAATTTTCCGTAACCTAGAGGCTTCAGAAGTTTCTTCTATCGTGCCACAGAAGGATCGCCAAAAAGATCGCTTGGATTTTCTTAGTGCCTTCTTGTAGATTTTTAGGGATTCTTTGTAAGAGTCCCAGTAAGAGGTTAGTCTTGCGGCTTTGGCCTGGTTGAAAAGTTTCCTGGATTCTTTCCTGAGCAAGTCAAGCTCCGAGGCCCACCATTTTGGTTACCTCTTTAATCTTATGTGTATAAGTTTTCAAGCAATTTCTAGCGATCTGTTCATAGCTGAGGTAAGGTCATTGACTTTGTTGCCAAGTTCACTAGCGTTAGAGGAAGGACTAGAGTGTCCAGGTTCTAGTAAACTTTGTGATGAGTTCCTGTATGAAGCTCAGTCAGTTTTCCGATAGTTTCGAAAAGTCAATGGACTCGGGTTATCATCCACATTGATATTGAACTGAATATATCTATGATCAGAGAACGAGTGTTCTTTGGAGACTTTCCAATCCAAGATCATATGGTGTATAGTATCACTCATTTCCAACATTACTTACTAAGAGGTTAGTACCAAGAATATAATCAAAAAGGGACTCACCTGAGCTCCCAATAATTAGGCGAATCCTTTGCCTTTCTGCTTCATCGACGACTTTCTCCAGGGTTTTTGTCAGGGATAGAGCCAAGGTGGTCATGGCCAAGATACGCCGATACTAGCCAGAAACTTCCTTTGGTTGTTTCCAGCCTAGCTACATTTATGTACATATATAGCTATATTTTCAAGTGTTCTTGATCGATGATCAATTCAATTTAAATCCTTCCTATCACCATAAACAACTAAAGTTTTTCTTAACACTGGTTTCAGTATTGCCATTTTTGTGTTGATTTTTATTAATTTCAAAGCGATATTGAAGCTTCTATCGTCCCATTTTAGGTACTGGTTTATTTAAACTTGTCAAATATCAAAAAATTTCGATGTGCTCAAATAGTGGGACATTTAAAAAGAAAACTCAGAAACCGTTCTACACCTTCTTCTTTAAAAAATCTTCTTTTTCTAAAATTAAAAATGAAAACGGAGTTTAAACAAAATTTAATAATTGAAAACCAGACCATCCTATACTTTTACAGACTTTAAAGATTTGTAAGTGACACACAAAACGTTGGAAAACCGCATCATAAATAAATAATTTAAAAACAAAATCAACAGATCGAGCAATGCACTGTCCGAAGGTAAACGTACGTCGTCGTAGTATACTCCTTTAAAACCGGAAGTAGAAATCTATTAAGTCTTCCTACCCACACATATACAAGCACTATAAGTGAATATACTATATAAATGAAAATGTTGGTATTTCAATTCTTTTGTTATTCAATTCCGTTTCACTCACATAATGAGTTAATTGCCTTTTGCATTGTTTATTATTTACCCGCTTGAAAGCTGTTGAAGGATTAAAAGATACCCAACCCTCTATACCTACTTTATAATTTTCACAACCGCATGTCTACCATATGTAAGCCCAAACATCATCAACAATCAAAAACAACACAACAGCAGAACAGCAAAAGCAACAACAACATCAAGAACAACAAATAAACGAAAAGAGTACACACATCAGTACACACACTCACACATCTACACATCTGTATAGAGTACAATATTGTATATTCAATTCCAACTCTTTGGCAAAATGCCTGCGTTTTCATGCGAATTGCACAGCATTATTTGTTCAACGTAGATTGTATTGTAACAAGGAAAAGTAAATAGCTGCTATTTTCCCATTTTCTATGAACACTGAACAGTTAATTCTATGTACGTTGGTGTTTGGTATTACGTACGGTTTCTACTCGTATAGTACGTAGAGCCTATTTTAAAACGTAAGGATTGAAATTGAATCATGCGTTTTCTGAACATTCTAATGCTTATATCCGCATTGTTCTACAACTACTGCGTATTTTTTAAGGAGGTTTGAAAAGGGGGGTTTCCAGTTTAAAGAGAAATACGTATTAGTGATTAGAAGTTCAAAACCTAAAAAAAGGATTTAAAGTTTTATTCAGCAGCTTTATGTATTTTTAGAGGAAATTCTTTCGAAATGTCCTACAAAATTTTGTTCGGAAGTTTTCTACAAATTAAAATTTTAAAGTCACTATAAGTTTAGGTAGGTGATGGAGCAGCGTCAATAACACAATTATGTATACCAAGAACACCGACTTAACAAAAATGTATAGAACACATGAATTACAAATGATTTCCAAGAGCTTGAAATTGAAATTACCAATAAATTGACCGAAATTTCAACAAACAAAACTAGACGGAAGAATTAATTGCTGATCAATTTATTTGGCAAATTGAATTCGACAACTAAGGCATATTTCTTAGATTTTTGTGAATTTGATTTCGATGGAATGATAAAGTTGGGGAATTTCTGTCATGAATAGAATTTTCTATCTTTAAATGAAATTTCTCACTCAATCCTAAAATAAACTTCTTTTTTTTAATTGCTTGATTGAGAATAATTGAGAAATCAAATCAGGATTTTGAAAGCAAAAAAAAGAAATTCGTACAAAAATTCTAGTGGTTTCCTAAAATCTGATAGCTGCTAGAACTCGTGAAATAACTTTACGAACAAAATTATCCGCTTTATTCTTAAGAACGTTGAAAATGTTGCTTCGCTAATTTTCAGTGTAGACTGCTATGTAGCCCAAAAAAAAAGAAGCTCCAATGCCAAAACACTTTCTTTCAACATTCGAACTACACTTCAAAAAAATCCAAAGAGTTGGCTTCTTTTAAAAAAATAGATGATCGAAAAATGTTTCGATATTATTGTGAGAAAGTGGAAAAGAAAAAGTCAGAGTGAAAAGAAAAAGTATAAGGTCAACATTGAGTTTAACTAGTCAATTAAGTTTTGGTGAAAAGCATTGACTATTGAATCTTGCACAAAACTTATAAAAAAAAATTTAAGGAACACAGAAACAGAGCGTTTCAATCATGAACTATAGCAAATCGCCAAATTACTTCGATGCAGTAA
>NC_079149.1:102028192-102053810 GCF_945859685.1 Eupeodes corollae
ATATCAAAACAGCATTTGATAAGGTCAACAGACAGGCTTTGATGTATAAGCACTCTTTACTAGGGATCTCCCAAAAATTCTTGATGATTTATTTTAATTTTTTGGAGTCATCAAGCGCTCTTGTATACGATGAATCAAAGTTTTCGGATTGTTTTCAAACAACAGCGGGTGTTCCACAAGGCTGCATTTTGAGTCCCATAATATTTGCTTTGTTTATCGACGATATCTGTGATGAACTTTCAGGAGGAATGCTGTTTGCCGATATCCAAGTGAAAGTTAAAGCACACCTTCTTAAGGCTTGCCTCTGCTGACAAATCTTCTGGCAGATGAGTCCCTCAGTTTTGAGTTAATTCTGCTATTGGTCAGCATTTTATGAATTAATTACTTTCTGCGTGTAGAGATGTGTCTACGTTGTTAAAGGGCACCAACAATTTCAGGGAAGGAAATTATAATGCATTCTTTTTGATAGAGGGACTAATCGACGATTTGTACAAGAGTGTGTAGTTCCGCCGTTTCGCGAGTTGTGACTTAGATGGAAATCTGGTATCAATACTTGCTCTGAATTGAATATCAATCAATCTTTCTTAGGCCTTGAAAAGGAATAATTATGGACTAAGATTTTTAGGGTTTAATTGTGATAATTTATCCACTTTGTGTATAAGGACATGATTAAGTCCACATTGAAGGTAATTGGACCAGATTTAGGCAGCTACTAAAAATGTTCTCAAGAATAGGTTTGATTATATCCGAGGTTTTCTTGAGTTAAGCTGGTATTATGCCTGCAAATTTATATGGTTTTAAGCTGTTGAAAACCTATCTTAGCTTGTCTGTTATGATTTGATCTTGTGGGTATGATACGATATTAGAATGTATTTGATTGAAAATAGTTTGGAAGCACCAGGAATGTGCTGATGCAATAGCAAGTAGAATGATTCTTCGCTACGAGTTGTCCAAAAGCCATATGATTTTTTAAACAGCTTGGCATTTAAAGTGGACTAGTTGAAGGAATTTTCACTAGCTTAGAAGCGTTGGATGTTTCTTCAATTGTATATTCGTGTTTTTTAAGCGAATTACTTTAAGGAATCAAGGTCTGAAACTAATCTTGTAACAATTGAAGAACTTTCTACGCTGTCATCTGAGCGATTCAAGCCTTAAGGCTTACTAATAGTGTGATTTCTTTTTTCACCTTATATGCATAAGTGAACAGGCAATCCATATTGATTTGTTTACAGCTGAGAAGAGGACTTTGACTAAACCATGCATCAGTTTCTATTTTGCAGCGACAACATTAAAGTTTAAATTTGACTAATATTTGGAATTGAAAAAAGAAGTCATCAGTTGAACTTTCGCAGATTATCTCTCTGGGTCTATAGAAGGTCTTAGTTTATCTACAACTTTTAAGAAGTTTTTTTTAAAGCATGTTTCAAATTCAACTTAAATAAATTAAGGGAACCTCACCAAGCCTATACATTTCGATTTTAAGGAGACCTAAGCGAGACTGGAAAAACTATTTTTGAATCTCCTCTTGCTGCCAGCCCTATGACATAAATAAATTGGTATCATTTTATGTATACTTAACGTGGAATCATTTTAATAACTTGACATCAAAGTCCAAAGTTCCAATGAAACCAGAAAATAAAGCTTAATTATTGTAATTTGTTTAACCTTTTTTCTACAAAAATCTATGAAATAAATAAATTAGATTTAAAATAATCAGATTTGTTGTTCAATCTAACAAATGCTAACTTCATGAGAATTGTGTTCCATTCGTAAATAAAATAAGTTTTATGAAATTATATGACCCATGCCTTAATTTTAAAAATAGATTAAAGCTAAAATAATGTAGGTTCCTAGAACTGCTTATAACCAGCTTATGTCCTTTCTCTTTTTGTAGTGTAAAGTGTAAACTTTAATAAAACACACTCTACAACCTTTACACTGTGAATAGATGTAACCTTCTTTTTTTTTATTTAATATTTCATTTCAAGGTAAAAATGTCATACGGTTATATCAACATAATGAAAATTTTACTATGCGTAAAAGCTATGATACAAAAAACATAGATATGTGTACATATCTAAGAGACAAGATGCACAAGGAAAGTTCATTTTGCGCACTAATGAAAGTCAAACATACATGAGAGGGTTTGTTTTTTTTTGTGTGTTGGTTTTTGTAACGTTTTTGTTGACGACTTTTCAAGGTAAATTTTCGCTTCTCAGAAAAATCTACTGTTCATATATGTACTCGTAACATCAACTCAAAGACTCAATTACTAGAAACAAAAAAATGTCATTAAGGACGCAAGAGATGAAAAATAAATACAGAGGGTTAATATTTTTGTTTTATTTTTCATTCTAAGAATCACCATTTTCTGCAAGGTTATCACTGTACACAGTAAGGTTTTTGTTCATATGGTTGGAAAATACGAATTTTAACATTTACTTAGTTTTTTTTGAATAGATAGGTAATGCTCAAAGTTTCAAGTTAATGGAAAAAAGCGAAACCTGACATAAATTTTCGGTTCATGTACTATTTAAATATCCTTATATGAATAAAGCTTTTATGCAAAGCTTGATATTGTTAGCAATGTCAAGTTCTTGTTGCCTTTTTCAAATCATTTTGAACATCAAAATATTGTTCTTTTATTTTGACTTATTACCTCAATAAACTTTAAGAGGTATTCCAATGTTTGATTAAGCGCAAAACACAGTTTTTTTGGGTTAAGAAGTCATAATTTACACCAGAAAAACTTAGATCATCTTATTGTTTTCTATCTAAATCAATGTCAATAAGGAAAGCTAGGTCAACTCATGTCTATACTAATTGACCTAAATATAAAAATCGTCCAGCCAAATTTTTTGAAGTATAAAATTCTGGGTTTTTCTGCGACTTATGATTTTTGTTGGTTATCGGTCTTATTTCTTCGATAATAAGACTCTGAAAACTCAACTCAAACATCTAGGCTTCGAACGACTCGAGGTTTGGTGCTCCGATAACTTTATTCTGTCGATTTTTCATGGTTTTTAGGTTTTCGTGTTTTGTTTGAAACGTTGTCAGTTGAATTATTCTTAAACATTTAAAAATTACCAACAATATAATGAAATAGTTGGATTTCAAAACCTATTTTGTACCGAGATTTTTAGTCGAAAACTAATGTTTACTAATTCTAACAGCAATTCTTAAAAGTTTTTGTTTCTTATATGAACAAATACAAATTTGATCAATCCAACATTGTACTTCGACATTTATCTCAGGAAGCTGTGGACATTTATACCACTCTGTTTAACAAAGTTCGGAATAACACATATTATCGGTTCCGTTGGAAACAGCTGTGGTACATCCTCTCCCGAAAAAGGGAAAGGACAACTCCAATCCGGCGAATCCCCGGTCGATAAGTCCTTTGCCGAGTATCAGTAAAGTATTCGAGAAGTTTATAAATAGAGATGTGTCCAAGTGGGCTGAGAACAACAAAATAATTTCGGATAATCAGTTCGGCTTTGATGCGGGACATGATACTAGTCATGCTGCGTCTAAGCTTGTTTCTGATATCCAGTGGATCAAATTTAAAAGGCAATGTACGGGTGCTTGTCTGGTTGACTTGGAGAAGGTTAGGAGGTCTGCATCTATAGCTATACAGACTTGGCATAAGTTGTATATGCTTTATGACATGCTCAATGGTAGGCGGTTTATTATCAAAATTTGCAATGTAACATCTACCAAAATCTTTGATATTAAGTATGGTCTTCAACAGGGAGCGGTTAGCCGATCTTGTTCAGCATTACACCAGTGATCTGATAGCAGGTCTGACTCAGGCAATAGCGTACGCCAACGACCTAATTTCGTACAGAAAAGCCCCAAAAATTAAGGTTATCAAGAAACTTTTGCAGGGTGACTTGGACAGGATTCAGAAATATTGTGATGACTGGAAGTTGAAAATCAACTTTCAGAAATGAGAAACTATGCTGTTCAGAACTCCGTTGTATGGAACCTCAAGGGTTACGAGAAAGAATTGGAAAAATGGAGTGATCGTTTGACCAAATCGACAGTCACAGGCGAATAAAAGTGTAGTAAGGTATCTTGGCATTTGGTTAGATCAGTACTTGTAATTCGACAAACATAGGAGTGCTGCTCTGGCGAGAGCTAGGGGAACCTTTTTTCTGACAAAACGGTTGTTTTTAAGCATCCGTTTTGACAGCAGGGTGAAGGTCATTTGCTGCATGGCCCTTATCCGGCCGATGATTGCTTAAGGGGGCCTGGTATGGTTCAACGTTGCCCATCTTAAATCGAAAAGATTCGGGTGTTTGAGAATGTCTACGACGTTGCCTTGGACTACACAGAACAAAAGAGTCGGAGCACAAACATTTCTATTCCAACCAGGTTCTATGGAACAGAGCCAAAATAAACAGAATAAATAATTTCTTGCTGAAACTTGATATGGGTCACATTTCGAGAGCGAAGTCGACGACTAACAGCTTAATTTTGCACATTTAAGTGGCAAAATTCAATTGAGTGCTGATACAAGATAAGGAGGCGGTTCCGCTATTCTATTACGCCAGCCATAAAACTGTAGATAGGCGACTTCTTTACAGTCGAGACATCCTCGGATTGGACGGAGCCGACAGCCTTCGGTTCAATATGGCTGTTTCCGATAGGGACCGAAGAGATAGGGTGACGCAGGAGAACCAGTTTTAGTGGCTTCAAATTGAGAACGTCATTTAAAGTTGTTTAAGGCGTTTGGTCTTGGCCGGCTTACATAGGTTCAAGGATTAGGTTAGGGACAGTCAGGGTGGCACAAAAAAAAATTATTTAAAAAAAAACTTATTGCACGCATCTCAAATAACATTGCACATTAACCAGCAGAAAAAGAAGAGAGTGTCCAATATCTTGGAAGTATTGTCCTTACCGAAGGCGGAATCTATGATTGAAATTAACATGAACTATTACTTAAGTAGTCATAAATTCTTCAATTTTATATATCTACGAAACAACTTAAAGTGTTTTCGTTCCTAATTGTATTTCCAACAAAGA
Source organism: Eupeodes corollae (assembly GCF_945859685.1). Taxonomy (NCBI): domain Eukaryota; kingdom Metazoa; phylum Arthropoda; class Insecta; order Diptera; family Syrphidae; genus Eupeodes; species Eupeodes corollae. The sequence continues at coordinate 102,033,221 of NC_079149.1, forward strand.
AGTGTGCAGCAAAACTTGTCGGAAACTCATTGACGCTATTATTTGAAGACGCAAGTACCAGCGGTACGAAACATGCTTCAAAAAGGCAATGTTTCCATCGCAGAACAGAGAACAAGTGAGAAATCCGCTCACTTGAGATGACAAAAGATTCTCAAGCCTGACATACACTTGGGGACGAAAACTTCAGGAACAATTGTTGAAACTGAGAAAGAGCTGGAGGGAGTTCAAAAGTAATAAAGTGAGTCCCTATGAAACGTTAAAGTTAGTAAATCCTCTACTTTTTCCAACCTTCAAGATTCAAAGAAATAACCTCTTAGGCATGAAAGCAATTATTGGCCATTACGTCAAAACCAACGTGAATCGATGTTAGGTATTTGATGTTTATTTTCTGCTTTTTTGACCTATTTGTCCTCGAAACGAAGTCTTGACACTTAAAAACACAAAGAACCTCCTTGTTCAAATTATTTTCAATATGCAAATCTTAAAAAATACAACAAAAGCAATATCAATAATATTTCTGTGTTGGTTCGGCACTAAAGAGCTCTTGAAAACTTTTGAAAATTGCACTTAAAAATGAAAAAAAAAATATTTTTAAATTGCGAAAAATCATTGTAAGGCCATATCCTTGCAAACTAATCAAGAGTCCTTCGATAGAACTTAACAAAAAAAAATATAGATAGATTCAATTATACCAAATAACGCAAATCATAGACCAAATGAACGAAAACGGAACAACTGACACAAAACTCATACAGACTCAGAACACCGACATCAACAACATAGACACACACAAAAGGACTCATCATGGGCAAATTCAATATTTTTATGAATGCCAAATGGGAAATGAAAGGGCTCTCGAGTCGAAAAAGAGAAAACCATGACGAAGGAAAATTATTGGCGTCGTCGGTAATAAATTTTATTTCCATACACAAAAATAAAAGAAAAGACGAGTTTAGAGATTTCATGAACGGGAACTAAGGACATTTGGAGAGGAAAGTAAAAACGCGCGGTAAAAAAGAAAACATCAGCTGAACGGGACTAAGGACTAAAAATTGGCTCTAGAGTGTTGAGATTTTTTCCGGGCTTGAACTTTTAAAGGAGATATCTACTACGCTTCGACTTGGTATATGCATATTTTCTGGGCATTCTTTTGTTTTGTGTGCCAACTATATACTAGGATGACGACGTTAGTATCCTTTTGCCCTTCGTCCCTTTATCCTTAGTCCTTTGGCATTTGCCTGCGTTTGGCTTATGAAGAAATTGAATTATGCAATGTTAAACGTTGGTCTTCTTGGTGGCTCGTTCTTACAAACACATCTAGACTTGGACTTGGTTAAGAGGGTATAAGTGAGGAAGGTAACAGAAGAGTAAGAGCATACTGGACAGAGAATAAGGGAAAAATTAACGAGCAAGGATGCTTTATTTATTTTTTTATTACTATTTATACCAAAAAAGGATATCGCTTTAGTTTGTTGATTCACTTAAGGCCGCCTTCTATAGGTACTGGCTATGTGATGTTCGCTAAAGCTTTTCGTTCATCTCTTTCTCTCTGTCCTTTAGTCTTTTTCTTTCTTTGTTAACTGCGTGGCCATATTCCATATTTTTTTTTCCTTCTATGCTTTCGCACAGGATCCTTTTTCAATTTAGCGAATATTCATATTTTTTATTTTTTTTTTTAATTCTTACGAAGGATAAAAATGATGAGCAATTCATCTCTTTCTTTTTTTTTGATGTACTTTTTTGTTTGTAAAAATATCTTTTTTTCTTAAATGCTGGAAAATATACAAAGCGGTGCAAAGTAGATTTTCATTTAATAAAAAACAAAAACGAAAAAAAAATATGGAAGAAGCTAATTTTTTGTTGTATAACCATTTTTATTAAAAACCTAAAAAGATTCTTTATTAAATGGAAATGGTTGTTGATGGGATGGGATTTCTTTTTTTTATAAGTTTGTGTTTTTTTAAGTCTTTTTATATAATTTATACATAGCGTGAGCGTTTATCACACAGTGGCCGTTAAACGGTTGTTGAAGAATTACTTCTTGGACGTAAAGTTTCCTGTGGGTATTGAAATAAAAATGTTTTTAGTGGAAAAGAAAAGAACAGCAGCTCTCCAACGCTATTATATTCGAGGTTAATGAATGAATATTTAAAAGACCGCGCTTAAGTACGTATATATATACTAAAGAAAGGGGTTTTCTACGAAATTAAAGATTTCTACTTATAGTAAGTGCATAAAGATTAAGAATGAAAGCATTGAATTTAATTTTCATAAAAATACATAGACAATTTATTATCTTAAGTGGTTTGGGCAGTTGGTGGTAAATTTCTTGGAATTTCAGCCTTTTGAGGAAGTTTATAACTCTTAACTACGGTGAAAGAACAGTAGTACCTTAAATATTCTTAAATTTTTTTAAAGCTAGAAGTATTAACTAGTTTCTTGAAAGCTTCAGTTTTAATAGAAAATTTTTAAGCCATCCAGCTCAACAAAATTTTCTCTAAGCCAAGAAATTTAATGCTGAACTTTATTATTTAAATAAGAACTTTTGAAAGTATACTGGAACTACTGCTAGCTGTGACTTTTGTCCTTACATGTGTTTGAATTATTTCTTCCATGAGTTCCAACTTTCAAGGTCTTTAATTGATTGCACAGCATTGGTTTAGATATTATTTTCCAAGCTCTCTAAACAAGGGCAGATCTAGACTTTTAATCAGAAAGGTGGGAGGTAGGTTGTCCCGACAAATTTTTTTTTGGATTTCCGAACAAAAGACGTCTCAAAACTTGCGTAATTGGACTTAGATTACAAAAATATATAAGAGAAAATATTAAAATTTGTCTAGGAAGTTGTACCGAGCCTAAATATTTTGACGAATTGATATTTTTATGCTTTTTCTCCCTTCCTTAACTTCGGTTCCTGAGCTACTGTTTATTATAAATTATTAACTTTTTGATCTTATAAGGTTAAGAACATATTTGCCGTTTTGATTTGCATGCAACAATACGTTTCCAGCGGTTTCAAATTTATAAGGTTTTAAGCTAAGAATACCCCCAATAGATGACCTAAATTGCTATTATCATCATTTTCCTGGAACTTAAAACCACTGCTCTATAAATTTGACACAATTTGAATTCAAATCAAATGGGGTGGCGCAACAGTCCGTTGTGAACCAGGGCCTAGTGACTTACAACTCTCAACCATTCCTGTGTGCGAGTACTGTTGTCAGGAATGAAAGGGACCTACAATTTTAGGCCGAATCCGAACGGCTAGTTTGAGAAAGCACTTTTTCATGACAAGAATTACTCTTGAAGGAATTGTCAATTCCTCGCAAGAGGCAGTACCCGCGAAAATTATTTTTTTTTTTTGTTATTATGGTGGCACAGGCAGGGATTGAACCCAAGACCTCTTGCATGACAGTCCAACGCACTAACCATCATGCTACGGGTACTACGTTGAATTAAAGTTTATAAATTTGAGGCCTACCTACAGGAATGACTTAATTTATTGATGTCCTTTAAGGATATGGGTTTTTACCTGTTTCCTAGCTTAACTTAGAGTCACCTGAGAAGCTTTTTCGTGTTTAAAACCAAAGAAAGTTCCCATCCATGGGAGAAGTTTTTTGTTGGATCAAAGAAATGAAAGGAAAATGGTTATAAGCGGGGTTGACAAGAAAGGAACAAATATCTTGAAGAAACGACAGCAGAGGCAAATTGAAGAGTCAAAGAGGGAAGCAAAACAATGGTCTACGCAGTAAACGGATATTGTCTCAGGAAACTGCAATGAAGAGTTGGTGCGTGAATCTTCCCAAAAAACATATTCGGTAACATCGGGATCCCCAACAAATCCCCCTTTGACAGAGTCACCATCGACTTCAAGATCTTATCGCAATAGATTGATGTTGCCAACAGTTGCCAAGAAATGTGATCGATACGGTTTATTGACGCGATCTGCTGCTGCTGTCGCTTCTGTTGTTTTGGCTAATGTCGGCTTGGTTTCTTCCAAAGATTCAATTCTTGTTATAGACAAAAATAATCACGTAAAGAAGCTTTAGAAGATATTGGAGGTATTGCTACAAAAAGCATTTACTTTAATGGAGGAAAAGATAAGACCCTAATAAATGAGAAAATAAGGGCGCGTTATCACCGCAAAGAAATTTTTGAAGAACACATCTCAATTTTTGGCAGAACCTGGATTAATTTACGAAGGACATACAACACCAGGTCGTGGCACCGCAAAATGGATTTTTACTTCCATCACAACCTTTTTAGAGAGTCAAGGTTGGAATTTAGATGACGTGCTTTGCATTGGATGTGACGGAACTGCAACTAACACTGGTTGGAAGGGTGGCGTCATTCAATATTTAGAGGAGTTCTTGAAGAGACCGCTGCAATAGTGTATTTGCATGCTTCACGCCTCTTCGTCATTTATTCTTGACATTGGATGGTTGCATTTCGGGTCCTAGAGAATATTCTGGACCTATTGGGAAACAATTAGCTACCTGCTAATCAGTATGTTTTTTGATGAAAGGGACCACATTCGGGAGCTGGCATTGCGAAGAATAAAAGAAGCTATAAAAGCTAAAAATATCAAAAAGATAAACCACTAAAAATCAACTTCTCTGCTAAAGATTATACGGAAATTATTTTGTGGAACGAATGTCAGGTAACATCACCTCTAGTTTTTCGACATATTTCTTTTGAATACCTTCAAATCATGGCAAAAGATAACAGCTTGGAAATTGTTGACTTTCCCTGACACACCCAATCTGTTTTAAAATGTGTTAAACTGGTAACAGAGGCATCACAAAGTGTAACTGACCCTACTTCTAGAGATGGCTTTCTTAGAAACAAGTTGAAATATCGTGCAGAAATGCCAAATTTTGGACACAAAACTAAGTTTAAATTCTAAGGTTATGTCATTAATTAAAAATTATTTCTTGCTTATATTGTTTTTATGTGAGTTGTTTAAATAATATTAATAATAAAATACGTTTAAAACTAAATTTTTTTGTTTAGTTTTATTCAAACGGTTAAAATATGTAAAAACATGAGATTTAAAAATCTTCAAAGCCCGGTACTACCCCCAAGATAACATGTTCTTTCAGTTTTTTTTTGACGTTTTCTTTATCTGTGTAAAATTACTCATATTTTGGTACCCCTTTTGATAGTGTAGCTCATACATCGACGGTACACCCTTGTGGGAGGGGTTAAAATACTTACTACATTTTCGAGTTTTTATTTTATTATTCACCCCTTGAAAGTTCTTTAATGTTCTGTAAAGGAGGCTTACTAAATTTACCTTAAATTTAAACATTTCAAGGGCTTAAGTGACAACTTTGGTTATTAAATTATTTAAGAACACGGTTGTCCCAGCAAGATATAATCTAACTATTTAATTTGGACGACTCCCTACATATAAAACCATTTCAAGACTCCAAACGCTGTTGCTTTCACGCAGAAATGTAAACAATTTGTTTGCAACTTAGCGTTTTTTCCCAAAAATAATAGTAATAAATCCTTTTTTTGTTGCCATTTCTTTTAATGCGAAAAAAGATATAAAAATTTCAAAAAACACATAAAAGAGAATGAATCTGATATTAATAACTCCCTGGCTTTTTTTTTAAAAGTAATTATTTCGAACTCAATTTTCGAGAGTCTATTATTACTCATAGATTGAAGCTGCTGCTAGTCAAAAAAATTACAAATTGTAGAGAGGAAAATGAATTTTAGGAAATAGGAAATAGATGAATTATGGGGTATATTCATTCTCATATTTTAAACCCGAGTCTATTTAAACTGGAGTCTAAATTTAACATATAGGTTAGACATAGTTGCTATTTATAAAGAATTTGACATCTCTGTTTAGTTAGAAACAGCTTTAAGGCATATTTTACTACTACAAACAAAATAAATTGTTAGCTGCAGAACATAAAAAAATAAGAAGTCGGGCTGATGGTTTTTTAGACTTGGAAGCACGCAAATATCAGCAAACATTTCATTGAATTTCGATCTATAATATTTAGAAGGTCAATCATAAACTTTACAGATTTTTTTCTCGAATTGATACCTTTCATAGAAATCGTTATTCTTTGTTAAATATCTTAAACGTTTTTGTATTTAACAGAAAATTAATTTTGAAAGAAATAAAATGTACTGACTGGTTCGCAAAAACTTGCTGATTTCTTCCAAAAAGTATGTTTTAAAATATAAAATATATTTTAAGATTAAGACACACAGATGGATGGAATCAGATGGACCAACTTTTTTGACTTTTCTGCAATAATGTCATGTTTGATTAAAAGCTTGAGGTTTTTTTTTATAAATCCAATATTTGCCATATATGTAGTTCCTATACGTTGCAAGCCAAAATCATTTCAATGTTCAATCTTTAGTTGCGTAAAATAAAATAATGTATAATATCAAATTTTCATGACATCTACAAACCCCTTCGGTTCCGGCATTGGCTCTAGAAGAAAAAGTCTATAGTTGTTAAATCAATAGATATCAGTGACCAATTGTGATCACTTCTGTGATAAATAACACAATTACGAAACTTTTCTTGAAAAATGGTGGCACTTAGTGTCATATCGATATCTTTCAATTCTATGCATACGAATATCTTAGACATAGTTCTTTAGCGCAATGCATTCAATGTTTCAAATTCCATTAGCTCATTTTTGATTTAGTAATATCCAATTACATCACTTAGTCCAAGAACCAAACCAAATATCAACTATTTTGAGGATTGAGGCCCTTTTAAACAATCATATTTCCATTTTCCGATAACCAAACCGTTCAACAAAAAACCTTACATCGTTTTCCAAAAACTTAATTATTGCACTTGATATTTAAAATGCGTACATTTGGTATTGATGAATCTTTTCTTTGTTGTTGAATTCAAGTAGGATTGGACGTATTCAAATGTAATATCCACAAAATAAACGCTGGTGTGCCTCTTTCTCATTTTTATAAATGATATTTTGTCTTGAATTTCTAACCCAATTAACTGTTTCGCTGTTGACTTTCTCGCCTTACACATTAGTTTTTAGGTTCCATTATTGTATTTTGACGGTGAACTACTTAAGGCATTGTTAAAGCTTCTAGGACGTAATTCTGCCTATATTTGCAAAAAACCAACCCTTCCGATTTCCACTATCCACTTTACCTGCATCGAGAAAACCGAACAATTTTCTGTTCAAGCTATGTGAACTACAACGCTTGCGGAATGAGCACACTTATTTGAGTTCACCAAAAACACTGCTGAGTGAATAGGTTTTCTCCGACGAGACGATCCGGAAAGTTTTTACAACTTATTGTCTGGCTAAAATTTACTAAGCCTTTCTTCGTACGAAAATCTTTACAGACTTTAGCAAAGCATTTGACAAATAAAGTAATAAAATTAGTACTTAATAAATTAAGTATGATTGAACCTAAAAACCGTTTCGTTATGTGGACTTCGTCATACCTTAAAGACAGATTTTAAAGCGTCATACTCAGGAGTAACGCTTCATTTCAATTTAAAGGCAATTATGGTGTACCTCAAGGGAGCCAACTTGGTCTATTGCTATCTATTTATTTTGTTTCATAATGATTTGCCTATTTTTTTAAATATCTAAACTCATATCGTTAATAGATGCAAATAATTTTAAAATACAGTAAAACTTCCCTATAGCAAATTTGCACGGGACCAGTAAATTATTTCGTTACATAGAAAATTCGTTATTCAGAAATTTGTTGTTTTTACTTTTATTTAAAGAAGTCAGTGATTTTAGTTTGAATAACATTCTTCCATTTTTCTTTTTCAACAAAATCGTATAATAAATTGAGAAATTCGAATAAATAAGTCGGTATGTTACTTTTCGTCTCCAGAAAAGTTCGAAACACGTCAGTAGCAATATATGTTTGTTAAAGTCAATCATTCTTCAACTTAATTAATTATCAACAACTTTTATCTCAAGAAAAATGCTACTTTGAGACATTTTCAATTACATTCATTGAAGCCTGCTTATATTTTAAATCTTGGAGAAATCCACTTATAAGTTTTTTCTCTGCATGCTGTTTTTTTGAACTGAAAATTATTGGAAACAATTCCTTATGTGGAAACAAAAACGTATGAGATTTTGATTTCCAGCAACATTAATGGAAATTTGTAATGAGGAGATCACAACACACCAAAAAAGTAACCAAAAGGATGTGTACTGAAAATCAATTCGTAATAGAAAAATCTTCGTTATGTAGAAGTTCGGTATAAAGAAGTTTGAATGTATTTTAAATATACAGTGGTTGGCATAACACAATAATTTATAACGATCAAAGTTTGAAGAGAGAAAATCGCTAACAAGTTAAGAAGTATATTATGATAGATCACGTGATGGTCAAACTCAGTTATTTGGATGGTGTTCTGCTGCAAGGCTGTTTTTTTTGTATTTAAAGTGCTATTTTCTGAGTGACAAAACTATTTTGACGGATGTTTTTCTGTATGCTTGGTAAGTTAAAAATTTTTTTTTTCTACAAATTTAAAGCATATATCAAAAAGTTGAATTCATTAATGCTCCGATTTGTGCAAAAATGGTTAATACGGCAGAACTAAGTATTGAGGTTAGAGCATCTATTGTCGCAAGATTTAATTCCAGCGTGTCTATTAAACAAATATGCAGAGAACTGAATTTATTAAGACAAAACGTACTATATCAAATAAACAAACATAAAAGAACAAATTTTGTACAAAATCTACCACGGAAAGGTAGACAACGAAAGACTTCTTTAAAAGAAGACAAGCATATTTTGAGAGAATTCACCAAAAATCCTGCATTAACACCTAAAAGCTTGGGCTTGAAATGGAATCCCTCCAAAAAAGTTTCGTTAGTGAAAGAAAAATTCGCAGACGTCTCAAAGAATATAATTTTAGGACGTATACCGTAAGAAAGATACCATTTATAACTCCTAATAACAAATTAAAAACATTGAAATTAGCAAGGGAATATGTAAATTGATGAAACTGATGAAAGTTCCTTTGAGTTTCATGGTGGTGGATCAGTAATGTTTTGGGGATGCATTTCTGCAAGCGGTCATGGGGACCTTGTCGCACTCGATGGCTCCATGAACCAAAGCAAATATTTAAATGTGTTAAATGAGAACGCATTTCCATCTGGCGATAGACTCATTGGAAACTCTTTCATTTTTCAACAAGATAATGCCCCTTGCCACAAAAGCAAAATGATCACCAAGTTTCTGAATGACATTTGGTTGGAAACCCTCAACTGGCCACCCCAAAGCCCTGACTTAAATGCTATAGAAAAAGTATGGGCTTATAAAAAAGGAAAGAGGAATTCATCATTGAGTCGCAGGAGGGATGAGACTATTTGAGGTGAAAACTCTTTATGAAAAAATACCTCAAGAAATGCTCTAGAAACTTGTAGAACCACTTCCAAGACGACTTCAATAAGTCATAGATATGCTAAAGGAGGCCACATTTTCTACTAATTTATCAAGTTTAAAGTTCTACAAATTGTGTTTTTTTTTAAGTTTGAGGTGAAAACTCTTTGTTAAAAAATACCTCAAGAAATGCTCCAGAACCTTGTAGAACCTTCGTCCTTATTGAAAGAATAGAAAATATACAGTGCAGATTTTTAAGAATTTTTATTTGTTTTTGTTTCCCTTGATTTAAAGACTTTTAATATCTCTATACACTTAAATGCTTTCCATGATAAATCTCAAATCTCCTTTTAGTCTAAGAAACTCGTAGTATTTGCAGTTCTGCTTTATTACTGGTATTTTGAATGGAATGATTGTATATCCATCTTATGACAAAAGTTACCGCTTATAACTATTTTAAGCAGATCAAACTATGACACTATCACCTGAACTTTCTTAGTGTTATACTTTTTGGATCGATCGAAAAATGTATTCAAAAATAAAAAAAATAGTAAAGAAGCGAAAATACCACCCTAAGGCGTTCTTCCACTGACAAAAAAGATTCGATATTAAGTCATTTTGTGAAATGAAATGTTGAATTTGAGATATTCAATTTGATATAAAAGTGTTGGTGCAGTCTTGCTTTCAAAACACACTGTTACAATTTATGAGTCTCAAAATTCTCCATTAACAAGTTTATAGAACTTCACTGCATTTTTCAAAGAACTACCAAACACTGCCCAAAGGTTTTATGAATCTTAAAAATTTCAATCTTCATTCTCGTTATCCAAATATTTTACTTAAACACAGAATTTTCAGTGAAGAAAATAACCTGCCTTGGTTTGAGAGGACACAAACTTTAGGGGCATAGTTAGAATAAATGTTGCTCCATCCAAGAAAGAAAGCTGAAAAACTGTTGATGTTCATTTTTGAAAACTCTCTTGAAATATTATTAACATTTTCTCTTCCTTTGATTTTTGTTGTATTTTTTGCCGGAACGTTTAGAAAACGCTAAAGGTATATATATTTAAGTTAGTTATATCTCTTATATTATTCTGTTCGTCGTCGTAATTACTTTGTGAAAACTTTTTACTTACTCTGATATTTTTAGCTTCCGGTAAGTTAAGTAAGAATAACGAACGAACAAAAAAAAGGGAATAACACCAAAAGTTTTTTGTTGTTTTTGCTCTTGTTTCAATTTTTTGTTTTGTTTTGTAATTTTAAGGATACGACATTGAAACTACATATATATCTACAATTGTAGCTTTATTATAGAGGGAAAATAAGTCTTGTGACATTTTCCTTATATATATTTTAAAAAATATTTAAAGAAGCTTGAGGCAATTAAAAATAAATTTAGCAGGTCATAATGCTAATGCGGCCTTTTTTTGTTCTTAAGTGAAAAATAAATAGTATTTAAAAATTCTGTATAAATTGAACTGACCAGCAGCATTAGTTTTTAATATTCCTTATTTTTCATTTGAATACCTTAATAATTTAGAAAAACAAGTCAATGAGATTTTTAAATCAAGGATTTTAAGGAATAATAAGTGTAGAAGGAATTAAAAGGCACAATTACAAGTTTCACAACACATAATTCAAATTTCAAGTACAAGTTCTAGACTTATAGAAGAATTCAGAATTTTTGAAATGCAACTATTATAAATGATTTATTGGATTGTTCTTAAAGAATGAATTTATGGATTTCATCAATTTTCATGTTTTCAAAATTGTTCAGAATGTTGCAAACAATATTTATTAGAAATGAAAATTAGTTGGAAGCCATAAACTTAAATTTTCGAAAAGATATGGTAGTCGAAATTCAATTTTTAACAACTTTGAGTATTGTTTTTTTTTAGGTTTTTATTTTTTATAAAAAAACTGTCAATTCGATTTTTTTCAAAACTTTACCAGATATTAAAAACGGTATTGTTCATTGCACAAAACTGTTTTTGAGATAAAATCATTTTGTATTCATAAAATTTCCTAGGTGACATTTTTTTTCAGTTTTTTTGATTTATAAAAAAAACGTTAATTTGAAGTCGATATCTCTTCTGGTTCTTGAGCTATGGACTCTAGGGACCTTGAAACGTCGATAAATGTCGAAATTTTCTATTTGACAAACCGGATCCATTACAATAACTTCCTATGGGAAATTAAAAATACTACTCTGTTTACAAAACATAAGAAGAATGGGCTTTCTTACCTTATTGCTTGTATGGCTTGAGCAGGAAGATATCACGATGAATGAATTATGTTAATATTTTTTCGATCATAAGCCTGAATTCAGATATAAACTTAAAGGTTTTGTAAACCTTCTAAATCCACATACAAGCAATTGAACAAGTTGATCATAAATCATTCGAACTGGAAATATCAAACTCAAAATAGTGAGAAGCATGTGTCAATATAAGTTATGTTTTAAAAGAAATTTCGAAAGAAAAGTAACGTTCTACTAACTAATATCACTTTCAAAAAACTGCTACTAAAAATGCTCAGCAAAATATCTGGTGAGTGGTTCAATGTAGTGGATGATTTCGAGGTGCTTATGGCTGGATTTTCTGAACACTTACCAATTATGATTAAAGCTCACTTCATGGTAGAAATCCAACAGAGGAACTTGGAAGAAAGCATCTCGTTACAAAATAAATCTAGATTACCAATGTAACTTCCTGAGTGGATTGCACCGAGATATGAAGATTGCTGTAGAAGCTCAGACTTTAGCAGCACATTTTAAAACTCTATTGTCGGCTGACGAGCATCTTCATACCTTCAGCTACGCAATGCAAGACTTTTATGTGTCTAAATTGGACGTGCCGATATCTTTAGGAGTATTGGAGGCAACTCTTTTGGGAATGAAAAACAACAAAGCTGCAGGTATTAATAGTACCCCAGTTGAATTTCTCAAAAACAGCAATGACCAGCTCAAAACTTATATCGTTAATTTTTTAAATCTTCTGTACAATGCTTACGTGCCTACGACTTTTTCAAAAGCCCTCATATTCCCGATATTTAAAAAAGGTGATGCGATGTAGCCCGAAAACTATAGAGGAGCTATTTGCAGGAATTCTTTATAGAAGACTTTCGAACAAACAGATTATGCATATTTCAAGAGGGGTTTCGTTCTAGATTTTCTACAATGGATCACATTTTTGCGTTAACCTGCATTGCTAAAAAATATACTGAGAAAAATAAGAGACTATATGTATGCTTTGTTGATTTTAAGCCGCATTTGATACCGTCAACAGACAGGCTCTGATATATAAGCTGGAGAAGCTTGGAGTGTCTCGGAAGTTTCTGATGCTTTATAACAATTTCTTGTCGTCATCTAGTGCAGCAGTTCCAATTTGTCACAGTGTTTGTGACGTCAGCAGGTGTCCCTCAGGGATGTATTCTAAGCCCCCTTTTATTCGCACTTTTATCGATGATATCTCTTAAATGCTTCCTGGAGGCGTTATGTTCGTTGTAACTCTCATCAAAGTTCTTCTCTATGCTGATGACTTGGTACTAATAGCTGACAACCCCTTTACTCTTCAACTCCAAATTAATCGTCTGGATGAATATTGTAAAACTTGGGATCTCCACATCAATATCCAAAAAAACAAAGTTATGATTTTTGAGAGTTGACATAGAAGGGTGAGGCTACCTGAGGAAACGTGGCGGCTCAATGATCAACAGATTGACATAGTACGTGAATTTAAGTACCATAGAGTTTTATTTACATCGAACTAAAATTTTGCAAACATGCAAAGGATAAAAGCACTGAAGCTAAGCAGGCGCTATATATCTTGTGGAAAAGGTTCTTTGCTAACCAAAACATTGACCATTCAACAAAATCTCAAGTGTTTAGTGCTACAGTGAACACTTGCATGTGCTATGGGGTGCAACCTTTGGTGTTACGCCCTTCGAAGAATTTGAAGCTGTTCAAAGATTTTTCTTCAAACGAATTTTTTGGTTACCGAATTCAGCACCAACCTATACCAGTCTTTTGAATCAGTATCCTTTGAGGGAGTGGCATCAGTTGGCCCTGTCCAATGATCTTCCTCTGTCTTTAACAGAGGCGAACGTTTTCGAATGGCACAATATACTTACATCGATTATTGCTAGGATCGATGAAAGGATATATGACCAGCACCTAACCAATGCTTCTTCGTCAACCTCGAGGTTATTCTACAAGAACCTTAACCATCAAATTTCTAACTGAGAATAGCTTTTTCAACATTAAGTACTCGTCTGAAGCTATAAGTACCATTTTCAGAGCAAGAGTAGAAATCCTTAATCTGAATTATACGAGCCCTAAAAATTAAAGTCGATTACATCTTCAGAGTTATGAAGATGAGCAAAAATAGGCTTCCGCAGATAGCAGCGTTTCAAGTAATACGAACCAAAACAAGTTAGTGCGGTGATTGGATAAATTTGGCAAGAGGATGTGGAATATAACTCATCCTTTTGTGTTATTATCAGGATGATTTAAAAGCTTCTTTATACCAGCTCATTTCCGCAGTGGACATAAAGCAACGAGCAAAATACTTGAATCACGCCAAAGGATCTATATACAGGCAGCTCTACTATTAAAAACTGTTAATCAAAATTATCAAAATAAGAACCAATCTAATCTATATTGAACGATTGAATCAAACCTCTTTGGAAAATAAGATCAACATCGATCGAAACAATAAATTTTGTTTTTAATTTTTGTTACCATCATCGGAAAAGACATAATATTTGATTAAAAAATATTTTACTGTTCCCGCATCGAGAACGGGTTCACTCTCAAGTAAAAATTTTATTGCTTTCCCATGTGAAGAAAAACAAAACAATTTATGTTAGGTAAGGTATATAGCTGAAGATATTACAGATACTTATAGGAAAACCAACAAAAAAGAATCATTTTACAGAGTAATAAAATCTCTTTTTTTGTTTTTACAGCTTTGTTCCATTAATTGACAGGAAATATATATTTTTTATGACTAAATTGTGTATTATACACCTAAAAATGTAATGCACATCTGATAACAATTTTCCCTGAGGATATTTCTACCACCTAGAGTGTCCTTGTTCATGCCTTTACCTCTTGCAATCCTTAAGCCCATTTAAGTGACAGAAGGAGCAGCAACGTGTGCTTTATGGTTTTTAGATAAATGCCAACATATGTGTCCTCTTATGGTCGGGTCTTGAACGAAGCTCGTGTTGGTTCTCATCAAACTTGGATTTTCATGCCACTCTCATAGCCGGAGTTTCTAATTTCATAAATTTTATGAAATATAAAATAATTGAAGAAGAGTGTCCTTAGATACATCACTTTCGCATAACATCTGAATAAATAACCTTTTTCCGGTCTTGTTTTTTGCCATTTTCATTCAATACAATATATGTTCCGTTGCAGGGCAATAAAACCAAATAAATGACCAAAAAGAATGAAAGCATACAAAGTGAGAAGGTGTTACCACCTGAAATAACATGGTACACAGAATAGTCCTTCGAGATCCTTTGCCTATAGATTGGGTCGTGTTTTTTTTGTGTTCGTTCGTTGTCTTGTTTATTTTATCTCTTTCTCCAATACATACCTTTATTATTATTATTGTTTTTATTTATTTTTTTCGTTGTTTATGTTTTGTTTTTGGTGGGCAAGGCGATAAATTGTCCTTTGTGGATGTTTGCTTGGGGCCAAACAACGACAACGAGGCGCAGCGACATGACACGACGCAGCGCTAGAACGCTTTTATGCCCATCCCAAAACATTTTATTGTGTATGTTCATTGCTAGAATTCTTCTTACTTGTAAATTTGAAAGAAAATTCGACCCCTGGGACACATAACTGTTGGACAAGAAGTGAAATTGTTTGTCATTTTTACCTTCTCACAAAAAGTTGCAATAATTCAGGAATCTCTCAGGCAAAACTTATATCCTTGCAATACATTACAAACTTTGTAGTTTTCGTCCATTTTTTGAACGAAAGAGTTTGAATTTTTTTGTTTGACATTAACGACCAAAAACTTTATTATTTTATCTTAACTCTACTTGAGAATAGTCCTTCGAGAGTATAAAATAATTTTAGTTGTTCTCTTATCAATGTGTTGAGAGATTACAAAGAATTTTAACATTTTGTGTTCTTATTTGTTGCAGAAAAAGTTTTAAGTTATGCAGCCTTGGGGTTTATAACTATAACAGGTGTTTGAATAAGATCGGGGACGATATGTAAAGACACATTGTAGTTGGTACTAAAAATTTAACTATAGGATTAAGATGCTTTTAAAAACATTAATTTTAGATTTTTCTAGCTTCAAATAATACAATTCTAAAAATAAAAGAAGTTTTCGATGTGAAAATGAGCCTTATCACTGAAGAAGGACCCCTTCAACGGAAAAGAAATAAGATTTTGTTTAAGTTCTCGTGTAAAATGAGTGAGAGCAAAATACTTGGTTCTGTTAGATTTCAAATGTCTAACTCCAAAGATCAAAGACAAATTGTCGAACCTACATTTTTCCTCAAAGCTTCACCCATAAAGCTTTGAGAAAAAAAAGCATTAATGTTCTCTGTTAACGTTGAGTGACACACAAATTTTTATTCTTCACATCAATAAATTGTTCCAACATTTATCTTAGAGTTTTACTATTGCCGTCCAAAAAGTTGCCTCATGAACGACCATGAAATACTTCAGTATTGAAAACTGTCACTTTTAAATGTTCACCATATTTAGAGTATGGTTTCTTTTTGTCAAATGTGAAAAGATAACAGCTTCTCATAAAGACTCTTGAAGAAAAATAATTTATTTCATAAATGTTTAAAAAATTGCAAAGTTTCTGAAAAAATACTGTCTCCTTTCAGATTTTTTTTTCAATTTGATATTTTTCAAAATGTTATACGGTACGAGGCAGGAGATTTATAGAAAGTTCATAAATTCCCAGCCCGAGTATTTTGTTTTCGAAAAATTGTTTGAAAAAAACCAAGACACTAAATTTCAGTCAGCGACACGAGAGACCCAGGCCTGCTAATGTGATGTGGCAAAAAGTGCCTTGATGATCTAAAATTATAAGAGACACTTTAATATTTAATAATATTAAAAATGAGCCTAACTTTTAAAAACGAGGAAAGCAATAAGTTTCTTAAAATCTCAATGTATTATGTCTTTTTATAGACATATTGGCCACCAAATAAAAAATCATAATTGACTTGAGAAATGATTTCACATCTTTGCGTGAAATTTCTAAAATAGGTAAAAGACTACCGCCTTCAATCCAATTTGTATTCGACAATTACAAAAAAAAAAACGAAAACAATTGCAAACCAACCAAGATCAGGCCGTTTAAAAAAGATTGATCAGCGTACGGAGAGAAGATTGTTGAGGAGTATAGCAGAGGATCCCAAGGAAGGTGCCCCAGTTTTAGCAGGAAAGTAAGAAACTAGTGATGGAATTGATGCCTAAACCCAAACAATTAGAAACCTTTTAATCAAAAATGGTTTCAATGGTAGAGTGTGCCAGAAGAAGCCAATTATTCGAAAGGATAATAAAAAAGCTGGGCTGGAGGATGCAGTCTCACACCTAGAGAAAGAAAATACATTTTGGGACCAGGTTATATTTACTGACGAAAGAAAATTTAACATCTTTGGTTCAGATGGACGCCGTATGGTGTGGAGAAAGCATAACACTGTACTGAACCCAACAAATTTGATATCTACTGTAAAGCACGGCGGCGGCAATGTAATGGTGTGGAGTGTATGGCATCTTTCAGCCGGTGTTGGAAACCTCGTTTTCATAGAAAACACAATGGATACATTTGGGTACTTGAATATTCTTAGGGAAAACCTACATTCAAGTACCCAAAAATTGGGCCTTGGCAGCAACTTTTCAACAAGACAATGATCCTAAACACACGGCCAAGGTGGTTAAGGAATGGTTTCTGTCCAATGATAGTACGCAAGTGAAACACCCCGCTCAGTCTCAAGATCTCAATCCTATTAAGCACCTGTGGGATCACCTAGAAAAAAAGATTCGTCAGCATACAATCGCCAACAAGAATGATTTCAATACGATCCTACTTGACGAATGTGACAACATTTCTACAGATACGACCGCCAAGCTTGTCGATTCGATGAGATACAGATTGGAGGAAGTTATACAGAACAAAGGAGACCCTACTAAATAACAAGCTATTTTTTTTTCTTGAGTGAAGTGATTTTTGTTAAGTTTTTTTTTCAACGAAAAGTAATCAAAATATGGCTGTACGGAGACTTATTGGTTCCTTATTTTTTATTTTTGTGCTGTGAATTTTTCTTATTAAACATACATTTTTTTAAAAATAATTTAAAGAAATTTTTGTATAAGCTTGTTTTATTGCTATTGTTAGTGATTCTGTGTCTTTAAATTGTTGCCCAGACTTGTATGCTTCAAAAAATCCATCCCCAACATTTTCCATAACATTTATGTCTGGTGAGTAGGGAGGCCATTCCAACAATTCAATATTTTGTTGGTTTATCCAGGCTTTTACAACTCTGGCGGTATCGATGGGGCGTTATCCTGCTAAAAAGACCTTTTAATGGGTCCAAACATTTCATCGGAAAAGCCCTTTCAAGAATGTTTTTGTATGAAGTCATGGATGATGGAAATTCCAGATCAATAGTTCCAAAATACGCTATTGCACCCCAAACCATAACACGACCGTCACGGCTATGATCACGCAGCAAAAATATTTTTTTTTTCGTAGATCATGGTAATAATAATTAAATCCGTTCGGGCCATCGATATTAAATTTGTTTTCGTCCGAGAAAACAACAAGCTGCCACTCCTTTTTCCATTACATGTGGCGCATGTAGAAATCAAGCCACTTTTAATTTCATTGGCTGTTAAGTGGATGTTTGGCGCGCTCCTAATGCTTAACCGGGGAAATGCTTGATGTTGTCTTTATTTGAGGCGCTGACTGACAGGAATAAGACGCCAGTCGAACAATAAATCTCCTTTCAGCAGTTGACGTAAATTTTGGTCGTCCTTTCATATTCTTCCCACAGTTTTCTTTATTTTTCAAAAAATTGCTCACAACATGATCTTCCAATTTTTAACTGTCCATAGGAAATTATTGTAATGGGTCCGATTTGTCAAATTGCAAATTTTGAAATTTCTCTACGTTTCAAGGTCCCTAGAGTCGATATAAAAGATTTTTAGAAAAATGTGTGTGCGTGCATGCATAATTTGGAAAAAAACTACAACTTGGGTTCTAACTCTAGAATTGTGAAAAACTTCAAAGCTGTTCAACTTAAAACGTTGCCTTAAGTTAGGAAATAGTCAAACAAATGCCCCTTAAAACCAGTTGAGCATAAATATCTCTTTCCCTTATGACTTGTAGTGTTCCAAGACTATAGGACTTTTGGAAATATCTGACTTTTCTTCTATTCTTTTGCAGCCGAATTTCTGTCTAATTTTCCAAAAAATACTCAAATTTAAATGTATTTATATTTCTTTACATTTCGAGGTTCCTAAAATCTATAAACTAGAGATTTTTAGAGAGATGCTGTTTTGCCTCTATTCTTCGTTAACTTCTAAGAACCAAGGAGATATTGGACTAAAAAAAAGATGCCGAGCAGATGCACTGTGGCAAAAGTGAGTTTTGAAAAAACTTATTCGAAACTATTTAATCGAATTAAATTGAGTTGAATCATCTTACATAGACGGAAAGCTCGGTGATAATAAATATAACTACAAAATATGTAATAGTTTCTCATTACCTTAGCTTATTCTACCACTGGTTACATTTTTAGAAATAACGAAGATATAGACTTTAAAAAAACCTACAAAAATATAATTTATTTTTCAAAAATAAGTAAAGGTTTTGACCTCAAAACGATTTCATTGCGTGTTAAATTTTGTTATTAACGTAAGATATGGTCTTAGAAAAATTTCATCGTTTTTTTTTATATCATACTAATATTATAAATACGAATGTAAGTTTGTTTGTTACGCTTTCACGCAAAAACTACCTAACCGATCATCATGAAACTTTGCACATTCACTCTTGAAGGTATTAGAAGTAACATAGGATACTTTTTATTAAAAATAAATAAAAAAATTATTTGTCAAAATATCGTCAAATTTAGCTTCTTCAACGCCATCTAGCATCGTAGTAATGAAGTTTCAACCCTGAATACTGTAATACCAACATACTGTATTACCGACGGTGACGACAATATCTAATTCAATTAAATATAGTTTCAACTGTTTCTAATTTTTCTATATTTAAAGTACGGCGTACATGTTACGAATGTCTGCGCATGTTGTTGCATCATGTAAGAGGTCCAATTAGCTTTACAGAACTTAAAATTGTAAATGGTCAGGAATGTCAAACCTACCGAGAAGCATGTGAAGCTCGGCGCCTGTTAGAAAATGACAATTATTGGGATGAAACTATGGAGGAAGCTGTACAATGCCGATCGCCAGACAAAATCAGGGAACTTTACGCTACGCTTTTATCTTCTTGCGGTCTTTCTAACCCTCAAAATCTTTGGAATAAGTACAAAGAATTATTGCTGAAGATATTTTACATCAACTGCAGCAAGTACAAAAAGTCTACAATAAAACGCTAATTATAATTGAAAACAAGGTTTTTACGATGGTTGGAAAAAAATTAGATGATTTTGGAATGTCCAGCCCTCGACGAGACAATGTGGATGATTTTGATAACGAAATTGCACAAGAGCTAGATTATGATTTCATAGCACTGCAACATCAAGTGGCAGAATTAGTCCCTCAATTACTTCCAGAGCAAAATCATGTTTTCCATCAAGTTTTACGTAAAATAGACTCCGGCAGTGGTGGACTCTTCTTTCTTTAGAATTTAGAATTATTTATTTTTGTTACGGTGAAATATATTTTAACATTTGTTGTTGCATTTCAATAAGTATATATTAAGCTGTTGAAACTTCATTGTCTGTAGTAATTTTTAAAAATTGTTGATCTCAGCCAAGCAATAAAATTTAGTTATTATATTGACTAATTTCTATTATTATACCCTTACCCTTTATCTCTCATACTTATTTAATTTCTCCATTGCGGGCGAAGCCGCGGGTAAAAAGCTAGTATCTAAATAAAAGTTTCAAATTGGCTGAATTTGAATAAAATTCTTACTTTTCTTGCTTTTTTCGAATGTCGTAAGCTTTCGTAAGCTTTGTGGGTCACAGGAATGTGTTT